>NC_034176.2:22472177-22772177 GCF_002021735.2 Oncorhynchus kisutch | reverse complement strand
CACAGAATCAGAACCTATATAAGAGCCCACAAGAAGCTGCGCCGTCACTCTTCGGCTGAAGAGAGAGCTGAAGAAAGAGCTGTCCACGGGTCCAGAAGATGATGATAATGATGCAGACTTCTGTCCTATCTTGGGTCTTTACGCTGCAATGCCTCCGAAGCATGCATTGTTCGCCAGTGCCCGAAGCAATCAGGTACAAAGCGACTCCGGTGAGTGCAGAATACTTTAGTTGTATTACTTTTTCTTTGTTTGATAATATCTTTCAGCAGACACAAATATCTTGATAGTGCAATTACTGGAAGTTTCATCGGTGTTGCAAGTCACTGCCAATTATTATTAGTGCATTCCCAATTCACCTGCTATTTCAAATCATGCACACATGAGAGTTCAGAAAAGTTCTTAGTTGTGAATCCCAGTTTTCCAGGCTTTTTCGAATGTTCAGTGTGCTATACCCACACTACAGTGTGCTTTATTACAGTTATGATTATGCTTCGCCCTGGTTGACCGACACCAACCTGGTAAATCTTTAAAACCCATCTGTCAAAACAAATAATCTTGTAGATTTTATGCTCAGTATTATTAGAAGGGCTCTATGTCAATACTTACACGGAACCCAAACCGGCTGCGCGCGTGCGCTATCGTGCATAAATGTATTTTGTCCCCCCACACCAAACGCGTTCACGACACGCAGGTTAAAATAGCAAAACAAACTCTAAACCAATGACATTAATTTGGGGACAGGTCGAAAAGCATTAAACATGTATGGCTAGTTAGCTTGCTCTTGCTAGCTAATTTGTCCTATTTAGCTAGCTTGCTGTTGCTAGCTAATTTGTCTTGGGATATAAACATTGAGTTGTTATTTTACCTGAACTGGGAAAAAAATGAAAACATATTTTTTTTAAAAATCTGAACTGCACAAGGTCCTCTACTCCGACAATTAATCTACACATAAAACGGCCAACCGAATCGTTTCAAGTCATCTCTCCTCCTTCCAGGCTTTTTCATCTTTGAACTTATATGGTGATCACATCTAAACTTTCATAGTTTTACCACGACTACTGGCAAAACAGTTCGTCTTTCAATCACCCACGTGGGTATAACCAATGAGGAGATGGCGCGTGGGTTCCTGCTTCTATAAACCAATGAGGAGATAGGAGAGGCAGGACTTTCAGCTCGATCTGCGTCAGAAATAGGAATGACTTCTATTTTGGCCCTTGGCATCGCAGACGCTCGTTGGCGCACGCGAGCAGTGTGGATGCAATAATTGAATAACATGGATTTCAAAATGTATTTTGCGTCGCTTGCGCACCCGACGTGTTCGGTCTGGTCAGCATGTTAGTGTTAAGATGATGAACCTGTGCAGTGGACAAAGTGTCATATCTTTCGAAGATGACCGATATGAAATGAGTATATTACAACATCATATTTTAAAGTGGCAATCAGCAGTTGCTACATCCATTTTTGGATTTATACAGTTGTGATATGTATCCATTGATTTTTTTAAGAATATAATTTATAAATGATTTATGAGCTTAGATTAAGGTACCCGATCAAACCCTAAAATATAAGCTTGTTTCACTTGAATGTTTGTTAATAACAATGTAAATGTAAACAAACACTATATAGCCTTAAAACATGGTTAAAACTATAATTTTGATGTCAAGGATGATCAGTCCTTGCATTCATAGCTCTGTCTATGAATTTGAGAGTGGTTACATGTTTCCAGCCCGTCCCTCAGCTTTTTACCGAAACAGGGCTGGGAGAAGCTTTATTATTGTTTCAATTGCTGATTTGCCCTTTAAACACTGCCTCATTAATCCTAAACAAAAATATTTATCTGTCAAACACATAACCCTCCCAGGATGGGACTAAGTCTAAGCAATGTGGCATTTAGAAACTTCACAGAGCCACTGCCACAACATCAACACTGACATGTAAAAGGCTTTTATTTTCAACCTTCTTACAATGTTAATTGATCTGATATCTAACATTTGTGCTACCATGGCACAACTGAAAGTCCTGCAGGGTATGGGCGTGTGGTAAATAGAGAAGGTAATTGAGTTCTTGTCTCCGCAGGGCAGGAAACGATAATAACTGGTCTGTAAAGACATTTTGTCAACAACTCTGTGAATGAGAGGATAAAGAGGGAAGCTCCACATTGCCATTGGGGGTGTTTTATTGTCCAAATTGATGTTTTAGATTATGTATTGCTGATAACTTGCAATATTAGCCTACTGCCTCAATGACAGAGATTATCGGCTTCTTGATGAAAACTGGAAAAAATGCAAACTCATTAATTTGAGAATGTCTGAGGTAGCCTACTGTAAACCAACTGTATGAAGGACCAAGTATGACAAACGTCCCCTCAATGTCATGGAGGAAAAGTTGTTAGTTTAGTTTCTACTCTCTTCCTTTACCGAAATTACTTGCAGCTGCGATGGCAACACATGCAAATAATAATTAATTGTTATGTCTAGTTGTTAACTGAACTGGAAAGCGTAATCTGTAGTTTTGTCAATTTGTTTCCCATTGTTGACAAAAGAGTTGGTGATTATACAAGCAGGAACAAGTTTCTCTGTATCTGGGTCAGGAAACACAGAGCCTGTTTGCTCTCACAGGGAAAATGAAGGGAAAATAATACGATGGGCTCAATGTTTGGATATCCCTTTGTGAATAAAAGCCATGTCCCTTGGTTTTTCTTCCTGTTTTGCTCCATTAGTTCTGTCCTCTGGCCAAACTGACTGCTAGACATCCATGAGACTGGAAGTGACATCAGAGATTACTAGCCTCAGTTTCCATAGCATTCACCTATTGAATTAAGTCACAGCAGGGCACAAAACCCAGTTAATGTGTGATCAGGTCATGCAAGGTGAGGGTGGCATTATCCCCCTGATTCTCTGCTTGGCAGATAGAGAATCTGGAAGCCTGAGGTCTCAGGGGAGGAAGTTTGTTTGCCAGGAAAGATAAAAGAGCACAGTAAGAACCCAGGAGATTTGCAACCGATTTTCTATTGCCTGGTGTTACTGATTGTGGCTGATGTATTGGATTAAGGAGGATAAGGAGGCAGATACCAAGGCATGTGTTGATAGTGGTGCATCTATCTTTCACCTCATCAGTTGAATCTTCTATCCTGTTATAGTGAAACAGTTTGTCTGTATTTACTCAGTAGTATACATACCCTCTCCAAATCAAGACCATATCCGATGCATTGTGTAAACATTACCAAGTTGCTCCGTTTGCAGACAATGTCCTCTAGTATTGTTCCTATATGAAAGGGTTTAAGTGTCCTCCTTTTTTACAAATTCTTACAAGAACTGACAATGTCCACATTTTATAATGTCTAGGCTTTAGGATACTTGTATACTTGTACAGACATGTTGAGTTGTGCTCTTTGAATACCACTCTGTCACTCCACTGCAGTGACTCACAGATCTTGTCATCACTGTAACCAGAAGATAGATGTGTCCATACATGTAATGGATCCCCCTCCCAAAACATGTTGGTTCCAAACACAATGATAAAACATCCTGAGTCACCTAGAGCCCTCTTTTGGAGGGTGAACTACTTCGTAAATGGCATCTTGCATAGTCATCAGGACAGAAGATGATGGACTGACTGTGTCTCCCAGGGCTTAGCTGAGAAACACTGTGCCAGAGACTCCTATAAGGATATCCTCTGTCTGCTCTCAGATGATGTGGGAACACGCAAACCGGCTGCAGACAAGTCAATATTGTCTGGGGACCTCTGCTCCTCCAATAGCTCTACTACCCAGAGTGGTCATCTATGTAATGCGTCTGTGTGTAGCTGGTGAGATGAATCAGGCGCAGGACAGCAGATATGAGTAATGAAAGCAATTTTACTCAAATATATATATTTATACACGTCGTATAAATACAAGGCCACAAATACAGACCGCAATACAATAAACAATTACTCACAAACAAACATGGGGGAACAGAGGGTTAAATAATGAACAAGTAATTGGGGGATTGAAACCAGGTGTGTAAGACAATGACAAAACAAATGGAAAATGAAAAGTGGATCGGCGATGGCTAGAAGGCCGGTGACGTCGACCGCCGAATACCGCCCGAACAAGGAGAGGGATCGACTTCGGCGGAAGATGTGACAGTACCCCCCCCCCTTGACCGCGTGCCGACACTGACCTTGGGGACGACCCGGAGGACAAGGCGCAGGGTGATCCAGATGGAGACGGTGGAACTCCCGCAGCAACGAAGGGTCCAAGACGTCCTCCACCGGCACTGGCGGTAGGAACCTCCCCCACCTCAGACTCCTAGAGTGGACCGGCCACCACAGGCCCGAGGAGAGACACATGGAACGAGGGATTAATACGGTAATCTGGGGGAAGCTGTAACCTGTAGCATACCTCGTTCAGTCTTCTCAGGATTTTGAATGGCCCCACAAACCACGGACCCAGCGTCCGGCAGGGCAGGCGGAGGGGCAGATGTTGGGTCGAGAGCCAGACCCGGTCCCCTGGTGCGAACACCAGGGCCTCACTGTGGTGGCGGTCGGCGCTCGCCTTCTGCCGCCTCACGGCCCGTTGCAGGTGCACATGGGTGGGCTCCCAGGTCTCCTCTGAGCGCTTAAACCATTCGTCCACTGCAGGGGCTTCGATCTGGCTCTGATGCCAAGGTGCCAGAACCGGCTGATACCCCAGTACGCACTGGAAGGGAGAGAGGTTAGTAGAGGAGTGGGGAAGTGAGTTCGGGGCCATCTCTGCCCAAGGGATGAACGCCACCCACTCCCCCGGCCGGTCCTGGCAATATGACCGCAGAAACCTACCCACATCCTGGTTTACTCTCTCCACCTGCCCATTACTCTTGGGGGGAAAACTTGATGTGAGGCTGACCGAGACCCCCAGACGTTACATGAACGCTCTCCAGAACCTGGACGTGAACTGATCAGAGACTATGTCCTCAGGCACCCCGTAGTGCCAGAAGACGTGAGTGAACAGGGCCTCCGCAGTCTGTAGTGCCGTAGGGAGACCGGGCAAAGGGAGGAGACGGCAGTACTTAGAAAACCGATCCACAACGACCAAGATCGTGGTGTTGCCCTGCGAGGGAGGAAGATCCGTCAAGAATCCCACCGACAGGTGCGACCACGGCCGTTGTTGAACGGGTAGGGGTTGTAACTTCCCTCTGGGCAGGTGCCTGGGAGCCTTGCACTGGGTGCCCACTGAGCAGGAGGAAACATAAACCCTCACGTCCTTGGCCAAGGTGGACCACCAGTACTTCCCACTAAGGCAACGCACCGTCTGACCAATGCAAGGATGACCAGAGGAGGGTGACATGTGGGCCCAAGAGATCAAACTGTCGCGGACAGCAGACGGATTGTACAGGTGCCCAGCTGGACACTGTGGGGGAGTGGGCTCTGTGCGTAACGCCCGCTCGATATCCGCATCCAGCTCCCACACCACCGGTGCCACTAGGCAAGAGGCCGGAAGTATGGGAGTGTGATCCATGGACCGCTCCTCTGTGTCATACATCCGGGACAGTGCATCTGCCTTAGCATTCTGGGAACCTGGTCTGTAGGACAGAGCCCAACATGGCCCACCTTGCCTGGTGAGGATTCAGTCTCCTCAACGCCCGGATGTACTCCAGATGGCGGTGGTCAGTCCAGATGAGGAAAGGGTGTTTAGCCCCCTCAAGCCAATGTCTCCACGCCTTCAGAGCCTTGACAACAGCCAACAGCTCCCGGTCCCCCACATCATAGTTTCGCTCCGCCGGGCTGAGCTTCTTCGAAAAGAAAGCACAGGGGCGGAGCTTTGGTGGTGTGCCCGAGCGCTGAGAGAGCAAGGCTCCTATCTCAGCCTTGGATGCGTCCACCTTCACTATGAACGCCAAAGAGGCATCAGGATGGGCCAGCACGGGAGCCCAGGTAAACAGAGCCTTCAGGTGACCAAAAGCCCTGTCCGCCTCAGCCGACCACTGCAGTCGTACCGGTCCCCCCTTTAGCAGTGAGGTAATGGAAGCCACTACCTGACCAAAACCTTGGATCAACCTCCGGTAGTAGTTGGAAAACCCTAGAAACCGCTGCACTTCCTTTACCGTGGTGGGAGTCGGCCAATTACGCACGGCTGAAATGCGGTAACTCTCCATCTCCACCCCTGATGTGGAAATGCGGTACCCTAGGAAGGAGACGGACTGTTGGAAGAACAGACATTTCTCATGCTCCAACAGTCGACCAAGCACCCTGTGCACCAGGGACACATGCTCTGCGCGTGTAGCGAAGTATATCAGAAAGTCGTCGATATATACACCACTACACCCTGCCTGTGCAGATCCCGGAAAATCTCGTCAACAAAGGCCTGGAAGACTGATGGAGCATTCATCAACCTGTATGGCATGACGAGGTACTCATAGTGCCCTGAGGTGGTACTAAATGCCGTCTTCCACTCGGCCCCCTCCCGGATACGCACCAGGTTGTAAGCGCTCCTGAGATCCAATTTTGTGAAGAAGCGCGCCCCGTGCATTGACTCGATCGCACTGGCTATGAGAGGCAGCGGGTAGCTGTACCTCACTGTGATCTGATTGATACCCCGATAGTCAATACACGGGCGCAGACCTCCATCCT
Organism: Oncorhynchus kisutch; assembly: GCF_002021735.2. Lineage (NCBI taxonomy): Eukaryota > Metazoa > Chordata > Actinopteri > Salmoniformes > Salmonidae > Oncorhynchus > Oncorhynchus kisutch. Next base: position 22,765,586 of record NC_034176.2, on the reverse strand, counting down.
TCTTCTTCACAAAAACGAAACTCGAGGAGGCAGGTGAAGTGGATTGCCGAATGTATCCCTTCCCCAGGAATTCGGAGACATATGTTTCCATAGCCGCCATCTCCTCCTGTGACAGGGGATACACGTGACTCCTGGGAAGTGCTGCGTCTACCAGGAGATTTATCGCATAATCCCCCGGTCGATGGGGTGGTTATTGAGTCACCTTCTTCTTACAGAAAGCGAGAGCCAAATCTGCATATTACGAGGGGATGCGCACGGTGGAGACCTGGTCTGGACTTTCCACCGTAGTCGCACCGATGGAAACTCCTACACACCTCCCTGAGCACTCTCGTGACCACCCCTTGAGAGCCCTCTGTTGCCACGAAATAGTGGGGTCGTGACAGGACAACCAGGGTAGGCCCAGCACCACAGGAAATGCAGGAGAATCAATAAGGAAGGGACTGATTCTCTCCTTGTGACTCTCCTGCGTAACCATGCTTAGTGGAGCGGGGACCTCCCTAATCAGCCCTGACCCTAATGGTCGACTATCTAGGGCGTGCACAGGGAAGGGCATATCCACAGGAACAAGGGGGTCCCTAAACTATGAGCAAATGAACGGTCAATCAAATCAGCAGGGTGTCCAGACAGATGGACAGATCCACCAGAAGGTCCAACGTGAGGGTGGTGTCTTGGCAGGCCAATTCCCGACGAACATCCTCGCGCAGACTGCATCGATCAGGGCCCTGTCGTTCCATCCCGTGCTGGTGGCCAGGGTCCGGTAACCCTGCGCGCTCCTAGTCCTCTGCCTCAGGTGGAACAGACGTTCACCCACCGCTCGACCCTCAGGCGGGTGGTTGAAAATTGCCTGAAAGCGGCGGGTGAACTCTGTGTAATGGTCCAGGGCTTTGCTTGAGAGGCAGGAGACGAGGGCGGACACGCTCTCACGTCCCGAAGGAGCCAGGTGGATGGCCGCCGGGTAGAGCTCCAGCTGGAGTAGGAACCCCTGGCATCTGGCAGCCGTCCCATCATACTCCCTCGGGAGCTCAAGCGGATTCCCGCTGGGACCGGGTGAAGGAGGGGTGGACAGTGGGGCCTGTTGTAGTGGGGCTGGTGAAGGCGCTGGATGACCTCCTGCTCTCTCCCAATGATCCATCATCTGTAACACGCGATCCATGGCGGTGTTCAGACATTGCAACATGGTCCTCTACCTCCACAGGGAGGGCGACTACTCCTGCTGAATCTATTTGAAGGTGAGTAATTCTGTAATTACGTCTGTGTGTAGCTGGTGAGATGAGTCAGGCGCAGGACAGCAGATATGAGTAATGAAAGCAATTTTACTCAAATATATCACAATACACGTCAGAAGACGACACCACTGAACACCACGTGTTGGGTATACACAACATATGCACTGTCACGATCTTTATAACAAGTGGACCAAGATGCAGCGTGGTATGGTTCCATCCTCGTTATTAGGTAGTGAAACTCAAAAAAAACAATAAATCGCAAAGTTACTATAGTGCTCACAGGCAACTATACATATTCAAGATCCCACAAAGCACAAAGGGGAAATGGCTGCCTAAATATGATCCCCAATCAGAGACAACGATAAACAGCTGCCTTTGATTGGGAACCATACCAGGCCAACATAGAAATCTAATTACCTAGATGACCCACCCTAGTAACACCCCGACCTAACCAACATAGAGAATAAAAAGCTCTCTATGGTCAGGGCGTGACATGCACAAATTTTAATATGTGTCCAGACTGTCTGCTCAGTGGACATACATGCAGAAGAGCATATGCAGTACATGCCATAAATGTAAACAAAGACAGGCAATTTGAGGACAGTCTAAGCTTTCATAAGTTCATGGTACAACCCCTGTGACACCATGGAAGTGAACTTTGGCCATTACCCTGTTGGCAATCTGAGGGGAGGAGCTGTGCTTTCTCTCACCTCAGGGGCTAGACTGATCCTTTTGACAGATGGGAGGGAGTTATTGTCAGCAACTTGTCAACAGCACTAATTTCTCTTCTCATTTCCCTTTTTGAAATATGTTGAGTGCACACTCCTCCTGCTTGTTAGCCACGCTTTACAATGCACTGTAGATAGCCCACACTCCCATTCTCATGCAGTTGGGTATACATCTTATTGCCAAACTAGATTTAGAGTGCAAGCCCAAGATCCATATATTAGGGTTAAATTACAAAGTGAAATGCAGGCGGGATGACTGAGAGTTCTGCTGCCTAGTGTTTCTTCCTTGATTGGGGCACATAACTCAGGGTAAGGCCCTCTCGTTTTGAGGTCTGGAGCACATTCCACGAATCCTGCTGGGCATTGTTCCCATTATCCCACAACTCCACAACACTAAAGCCTCACAAAGCAGTAGGCTACCAGAGGGAGGACTGGCTTGACACAATGACAGAATGATTAGGACTTATGTCTGATTATCGTTCATCTAGAATACGCTACACTCTTAGAAAAATATTTGCTATCTAGAACCTTAAAGGGTTATTCGGCTGTCCCCGTAGGACAGCGATCATCAACTAGATTCAGCCGCGGGCCGATTTTTTTCTGGAGCGGATGGTAGGAGGGCCTGAACATAATTACAAATATTTTGTAGACTGCAAATTGACCGCAAGAAGCCCAAACAGATATAATGTTAGACTAAAACATAATCATTTCAAACCTTGCTTACATTTGTATACGGTCACATGTCTCTCTATTATGCATGGGAATTCTTAAATTAAAATCACTTGGAGCTGATTTCCTGTTATTTTTACAGTCTTTTATGTCCAACAATGAAATTCCACAATGAATTATTTTTTTTTACTCAGAAAACATGTGGGGCCTAATAAAACCACCCGGCCCGCAGGCCGCCAGTTGGGGAACCCTGCCATAGGAGAACCCTTTTGGGTTCCATGTACAACCCTTTCCCACAGAGGGTTCTATTTGGAACCCAAAGGGGTTCTAACTGAAACCAAAAAGGGTTCTAACCTGGAACCAAAAAGGGTTCTCCTATGGGCGCAGTAGAAGAACCCTTTTGGAACCCTTTTTTCTAAGAGTGTAGAATACGCTACATCCTCGTGTTCTTAGTGCATTAAGAAATCCAATGTGTTTTACAGTAGCAGTGTCAGAGGAAATGTAAAGACATTTGTGATCATGAAGAGCACCCCAATGCTTCCTGAATTGCAAAGATGTAAAAGGCCTTGAATTGTACAACTTCAAAAAGCCATGGAGACGCTGTGCCACTGACAGTATTTCTCCTCTCTGTAATTTATGCTTGAGGTAGGAGGTGATGAGCAAAGTCATTTCCTCTGGGTTCTGCAGGGGGGTATTTACTGTAATAGTTCCTATGTGTAATGATAACTGACAGTAAAGTAAGCTACAAGCCCACTCCAAGTCAACAAGGGAAACACTCTCTGACAGGCAATGTTTGTTTGTTTACTTATTTCCAGTTATTATTGACCTCTCATACTCCCACTCTCAGAGATACTGACAATCATGTTAAAGGGAAACTTCACATTTTTTCAACTTCATATTCATAATCTCCAGCACCACCCCAATATCAATATATGTGAAAATGGTGCTTTTCTATGTTTTGTAGTAAAATAGGTAGAGGAAGATACGTGTTTCTAATGACATCATCTGTATGCATGTGAGTAGGCATTGCCTACTAATTGTCTACTAATCTTTCTCTATCTATTTTACTACAAAACATAGGAATGCACCATTTTCACATATGTTGATGTTAGGGTGGTGCTGGAGATGATGAATGTGAAGTAGAATGTTGTTTCTTACATTTCCCTTTAAGGCAATGTCAGTGCATGCATGGATTCCAAAAAAGTGCAATGCATTGCGATACATATTTACACCAAATCTATTGTTTTCTAATGCGTTTTAATTAAAGTTGTTCATCCTTATAAGTGACACTTTTGTAAACATGTTATCTATCAAAGGGATGGCTCCAGAGGTTTGATCTCCATGACCTAAAGAAGAGAGGAAGAGTGGCCCATCCTCAGGACACACTCAAAGACACAGCCTTGGCCATAGGAGACCCTGTAAAAGCAGCACTGGTAAATAACAACACTGAGGAGTCTAACCGCCCCCGGTGTGGCGTCCCTGACTACCCCACACTGAAGGATGTCATCTACAGGGGGAGACACAGGCAGAAACGCTTTGTCCTGTTTGGGGGGCGCTTGGAGAAAACTGACCTCACCTACAAGTAAGGATAATAATATTATTATTGTTATTATTATTATTATAGCATAACCACACTCGTGTACAGCTTGAGATGGACTTGGTCCCAACAAAGGAAATAGTATTTGTATCCTGTTTTGGTGCATATTTGCCTGTGTTGGTGGGAAAGGTACTGTATGTTCAGAATCCAGTGTTACTCTATCCATCATTAGTCTCCTGTTTTGGTCATAAAGTAGCTTTTATGGTATTACTTTTCCTCCTTCTGAGACTCACTGTATGGATTGTCTGGGCTGGGCTGTCTGTCGACTGGCTGCTGCCTCTTTGTCTGTGTCTACCCTGGTTACTCTCATTGTGGCTGTTCTTTATCAAAATGCAATGGAATTTAAGAAGCCGTTCAGAGAGAGGAGAGGGGAAGCCACGATGGGCTAATGAGACTTTACAGATGAAGTAAACTGGAAGGAACAGGACTATGATACACTGTTATTTTACAGAGCCTGAGGGTCTATGTAACAGCACACCTATCTGTTGATTTGATGGTTAGATATCAAATGAGAGGGAGGTTCTAGGTATGCAACAAGGCTGGTAGTCTCTGGTGTGTTTTTACAGGCTACAGACTATGGAGTGTGTGTGTGCATGTGTGTGTGTGTGTGTGTGTGCGTGTGCGTGTGCGTGTGTGTGTGTGTGCATGTGTGCGTGGAGTTTACGTCCTCTGATTTATATCTGTTTATATCTATACATCTTTCTTCCTCAGAGTGGTTCGTTTCCCCTGGCAGATGAGCGAAGACAAAGTGCGGCGTGTCCTGCTGGAAGCCCTGAGAGTGTGGAGTGAGGTCACACCCCTCACATTCACTGAGGTCAGCAGTGGAAAGGCTGACATTGTCATTGACTTCACTAGGTACGCATGTGTGTACATTATGTGTATTCAAATGTCCGATTTTAAGTTACTGCTCAGCCAGCATTTTCCTGATATGGATCTCTACTGTAGTTACTGGCATGGAGATAACCTGCCCTGATATGGATCTCTACTGTAGTTACTGGCATGGAGATAATCTGCCCTGATATGGATCTCTACTGTAGTTACTGGCATGGCGATAACCTGCCCTGATATGGATCTCTACTGTAGGTATTGGCATGGAGATAACCTGCCCTGATATGGATCTCTACTGTAGGTACTGGCATGGAGATAACCTGCCCTGATATGGATCTCTTCTGTAGTTACTGGCATGGAGATAACCTGCCCTCATGTGGATCTCTACTGTAGTTATTGGCATGGAGATAACCTGCCCTCATATGGATCTCTACTGTAGTTACTGGCATGGAGATAACCTGCCCTTTGACGGCCCTGGGGGCATTCTAGCCCATGCCTTCTTCCCCAAGACCCACAGGGAGGGCGACATCCATTTTGACTATGATGAGGCGTGGTCCCTTGGCAACTACATGGGTGAGTGTTTTCTTGGCAGGGAACATGCAGGAAATATGGAGAGTTGATTTACATAGAGCTCTATGTAAAATTAGTAAAGTCAGGAGGTATTTCTACAGTTGTAGTGTATTATCTCTGGAGGTGTGACCCTCGCCTTGACTCTACTGCAGGCACAGACCTCCTCCAAGTGGCTGCTCATGAGTTCGGGCATGTTCTTGGCCTGCAGCACTCCCAGGAACCGGGCGCAGTGATGTCCCCCTATTACAGCTTCTCCTATCCTCTGGAGCTGAGCGAGGATGACAAGCTGGGGATCCAATACCTGTATGGCCCTCATCCACATGTCCAGCCCCCATCTCCACCCCAACCACTGCCACAAATCACTACAGATACCAATGAGATCATTAGTAGTATTGTGAGTGTTAATCTCGCCATATTTTTCTTTGGAGGTGCTACACAGGCAGATAATCACAATATAAGACACACAATACAACTGAGATACTAGCCACACAAGAATAAATGTGATACGACAGTATGGAAATGCACTACACTCTTGGAAAAAAGGGTTTCAGAAGGATTATTCGGCTCTCCCCAGAGGAGAGCCCTTTTTGGTTCCAGGTAGAACCCTTTTTGGTTCCAGGTATAACTCTTTTGGGTTCCATGTAGAACCCGCTGTGGAAAGGATTCTATAAGGAAACCAAACGGGTTCTACCTGGAAATAAAAAGGGTTCTTCAAAGGGGTATCCTATTGGGACAGCTGAACAACCCTTATTGGTTCTAGATAGCACAGTTTCTTCTAAGAGTCTAGTGGTCCTCTTTCTGTCTCCAGCCTGACGCCTGCCAGACAGACTTCGATGCTGTGTCTATGATTCGCGGAGAGCTGTTTTTCTTTAAGTCACGCTATGTGTGGCGCATTCGGGAGGGGCGGCTGGAGGCAGGCTACCCCGCGCTGGCATCCCGCCATTGGAGGGGGATTCCAGAGAGCATTGATGCAGCCTTTGAAGACCAATCAGGGAATATCTGGTTCTTTCAAGGTGGGTGACATAGATATTGTGCTGTGGTTAGTTATATTTTATAAGTGTAGGATTAGGTAAGCCCCAAGTTGAAAACTAACAGGTTAACATACATGTAGGCAGACAAGCAGGAAAACAACTGCATTATAGCTTTATGAACTTTTTGGTTAGCCAGAAAAGTGTTATTCTGCAACTTTAAGTAGGGCATGTCAAGAGTGACAAGAGTGTTGAATAGGCAAGAGTTATGGAAACTATGAAAACATAGCCCAGATCCCACAGCAGGGGCATCTACTGTATCTCTCTCTCTCTCTCTCCTCTCTCTCTTCTCTCTCTCTCTCTCTTCTCTCTCTCTCGCGCTATTGCAGGTCAAAGCTACTGGGTGTTTGATGCAGAGAGACAGATCACAGGGCCAGACTCTGTGCAGAGCCTCGGCCTGTCAGTCTCCCACATCCAGGCAGCTCTGCGCTGGGGCCAGGACAACAACTACAACACCTACTTATTCAAGTCAGGCAGCTACTGGAGGTTTAGCCCCAAGGAGAACCGTGTCGACTCTATCTACCCTCGCAACATGCAGGACTGGCGCGGCATCCCCAGTGATGTCGACGCAGCATTCAAGGACCAATATGGTAATATTATGAGTGAATCACCTAATCACCTCAATTTGGGAGTGAGTCTGACATTGAAAAGTTAGATCATAGGATAATTATTTAATTGTATTGATGAATAGATTTTTTCCCCCATTGACAGGCTATGCCCACTTTATCAGAGGGAGGCAGTACTGGAAGTTTGATCCTGTGGAGATGAATTCACTACAGGGGTATCCTCGCTATTTTCACATGGACTTCTTTGGTTGCAGAAATGTATGAGTATCATCAGGTGATAATGCTCTCAATATCAAATTCAAGTCCAAGTCAAGTCCAACCATGCTCTTGTCCTTATGGTCCTTTCAAATACAACTTTATAATCTTGTGCATTTTGGGGAACAAGACCATTTTGCGTAACAAGACCAGAGACAAATTATTTAGGTGAAGACTTTATTACTTCACTTGAGTGATTTCCACAAAATGTTTGCTATTCCTCAAATATGTTTTTGTTTACTCATTATCTTAACACTGAATGGACTAGATCCTTTTTTCTTCTCAGGAAAACACAAATTCAAATGTTTCCTCAGAGTTTGGACTTCATGTGCAGCTATATAGTTGTATTTATTTGTTGCTGGGTTGGGTTTTACTCTGGTGCTATCTAGAACCTTAAAGGGTTCTTCGGCTGTCCCCATAGGAGAACCCTTTGAAGGACCCTTGTTGGAAGGTAGAACCAGGTAGAACCCTTTTGGTTCCAAGTAGAACCATTTTGGATTCAATGTAGAACCCTTTGCAAGAGTGTACGGTCAGAAAAGGCGTTGGTAAAGACCGTGGGCTGAGAAGACAGCGCCATCTGCAGGAGATTAGGAACTGTATCGTGATGTCTAATTTACTCACGAGATGTTGTAGTTTGTTTTCTTCTTAAAGGGAAATATGTTTAAGGCACTGCAATTTTCTATGAAGTCTTTTTTTTCTTTTTACTAATTAAGGTGCTAAGTCTGGAAATCACTGACAATCAGGGACACTTTTTGTCCTCTAAAGTTATGAACACTTACTCACAGTCTTACTTGTAACACGGTCACATTTATGTTCATTCTAAGATAGCTGTACTTAATTCAATAATGGTCCATCCATGGTGCTCTCAGTCAGTTCAAAGGGATGGAATGTTCCATCCTTGGTGCTGCATGATGTGAATCTAAGCCATGATGATAACTTACTTTTTGGAAGGGCCATTCATTGCATTTTGTAAGTGCAGGGCACTGATATGTTTGTTCTTCTTAGCCAGGATGCAGCCTGAGATCCTCTGGTAGGGCACTATTGACCATTCAAAAATCTGGTGTAGGTTGAAAACGAAAGGAGACTGGGCGTTTTCCATTAGGGCCCCTAGCCTTTGAAATGGTCTGCCAGAGGAGACCAGGCTGCAGATTCAGTGGCTCTTTTTAAATCCCTGCTGAAGACACACTTTTATAAAGATGCTTTTAATGTACGATTTAAATGATTTTAATTAGCTATTCTTTCTTTGTTTCTTTGTTAGTACTTTTATTTTATGATGTGAAGCACTTTGTTACCTGTATTGAAAAGCGCTGTACAAATAAAGTTATTATTAGTATTAGTATTATAATATCTGCTTTACTGTAAAATATGTATTTGTGATATTTTTGTCATTGTTTGACAGCCAATAGCCGCAGCCTGGCAGATCTCTTCTAAAGTTTTGGGTGTTGACTATAGAGCTCAGAATCATTTCAAGACATAATTGTCTTTTAATAAAATAGCCATCATCTGTTCTGATTACATATCTTTATGTTTTAACATGTTTTTCTACTCAAATGCCACATTTACTATGCAAATACAAAAATATTAATCATGTACTGTGTTTTGGTACAAATAAAATATTTAAGATTGAGTACATTATCCATTTTTGTGAATCAGATAAATAAATAGATGGATAGATATCTAGTCTGATTGGCTAATATAAGTAGGGGCGTGCCATGACTATTATCGCTTTCGTGTTGCTCTGTTAAAGGTGCATCCGCTGTTGCACCCGGACCTAATGGATCAACAAATGTATTAAGCATAGGAAAAAACGAGTTTATTCTGACCATGGCTCACAGCTTCACTCAAGAATATTTCCAGATTCCTTCTGTTACCAGAGCGTACACTACAGCTTGCGTTTTGACTACAGCAGCGGTGGTAAGCGACTGACGAGTGGCATCTATTTTTCAGCAGGCTTGCAGTAAACAGCTTGCCGACTGTGCACTGGTTGTTTTGGCGTGTTTGGTTATAGAAATAATATATACATACTCAAAGATGAGAGAACACACTTTCATTATACGTTATTTAAAGGTATACCATATTGAAACAGTGTAAATGTTTCTGATGATTAATTCATACATTCAATGTATTATCTTTCTTTGGGGTTGTAGCAATTGGAGGTAATCACCCCATTTCAGCTTTATTTCAACCCAGACCTTATTATTAGAAGATACCAGGTAAGAGAGAACCTCTATTAATAAACACAATGTATACCTCATACTTAATGGGATAGTAAACACAATGTATACCTCATACTTAATGGGATAGTAAACACAAATTACAACGTTATACGTTCGGGTTCCTTACCCTCTAAGCAGTCTCCACTCTTAGAAAAAAAGGAGCTATCTAGAATTTGAAAGGGTTCTTCGGCTGTCCACATATGATAGCCCTTTTGAAGAACCCTTTTAGTTCCAGTTAGAATCTTTCTGGGGTCCATGTTTAAATCCCTTTCCACAGAGGGTTCTACCTGGAACCAAAAGGGTTATCCTATGGGGACAGCCAAATAACCCTTTTGGGACCCCTTTTTCTAAGAGTGCATGGACAAGGTATGACAGCAATCTGTGTTTTGGATTAGTTTCCCTGTCATAACTTATCCATAGACTACTTACAGGATAAGGAAACCAATGTGAACTTTTGTAATTTGGGTGAACTATCCATTTAATATTACTTGCGTTTTCCCCCTCTGTTTTGCAGATATGGCGGCTGATCACCAACTTCCTCTTTTTCGGCTCACTTGGATTCAGTTTTTTGTTCAACATCATCTTTCTGTATCTTTTGTCTGGACATCTTAAAATAAATATTATTAATCTAAAACTCCATTTAGTTTTTACAAAAGATGTTAGAAAAAAAAACACTTTGTCATCCTGAAGTCAAAACAAATGGAATGTTCCTAATTAATTTGTGAACCCCTGGCTCCCTCTTACCCATGTCTATTGTTTTTGAGTTATTGCGGTTCCTTTCCTTTACCAGACAAACAGGTATCGTTATTGTCGTATGCTGGAGGAAGGGTCTTTCCGAGGCCGCACTGCAGATTTCGTATATATGTTCCTGTTTGGGGGTGTCCTCATGACTGTATCCTTTACATTAGAACTGACACAATGTACCCAATGCACCGCGGTATTCAAGTAAAAAATGGCATCCAGCAGTTCCCTGTTCCGTCACAGCTGTAGCCATACTGTGCATTCCTGAAGAATAATATATTGTAGTCTCCAGTTAATAACCTCCTTCTATTGTGTAATGTTCTAGGTCAAATTGTATTAGTATGTTTTTGTATTGTGATAGGCAGCAATACATTTTATGGGTTGCCATGTGTTTTGAGCAAAGCGAAATTACACGTAAAATCTCAGGTTGGCATATTAAAGGTGTAGCTAATGTTTCTACTGGTGTCTTTAACTTGAAGGTCTACACAGCTGTTTGGCCTCTTTGCCAACCTATTCTTCCTGGGCCAGGCATTCACCATCATGCTGGTGTATGTGTGGAGTAGAAGGAATCCTTACATACGCATGAACTTCTTCGGCCTTCTGAACTTCCAGGCACCGTTTCTGCCCTGGGTGCTGATGGGATTCTCATTGCTGCTTGGCAATTCCATTGTCGTTGACCTTCTAGGTACAGTATGTTATGTGTCTCACACATACCCTGAGATAGCAGTGAGGAACAATATGGGTTTCCCCCTACTTTAACCAAGCTGTCAGTCGTCTACAGTGTTTATCTCTTGTATCAACAGAGCATAGGCTCAAATGTGTCCAGACAAACAATAAGGATGTGTCCCCCCGGACATTGTGTTACAGTTCCTGTATGTTTAACAATGTCAGTCATTGCCAGGCTTATTTATTTGTGAAGTCATGTCACTGTAAATGCTACTGGTTTGCTCCTCCACCTCAGGAATCGGAGTAGGACACATCTACTACTTTCTGGAAGATGTGTTTCCAAACCAGCCTGGAGGCAGGAAGCTGCTGATGACACCAGAACTTCTGTGAGTATCAATATCACTAGTGGTGTTGACTAGTGACTCTACCCTTTTCTCAAGTTAAATTTGGGCTCTGGGCCCTCAAAGTATCCCTCAGTGTCTGATGCACATTGCACACTTGTTTGTTGTTGCAGTCGAACCGTGTTTGACACCCAAGAGGAAGACCCCAGCTACTTCCCACTCCCTGAGGAGCAGGCTGGAGAGTTTTGGCAGGACCAAGGTGGAGACGGAGGGGAGCCCAATGACCAGGGGCAGTAGCATGGGGACCATCTAACCCCATATAAACCCAAGATGTACTCCCAGCCCCACCGAAGAAACCAGGAGCCATCCAGCTGTGGATAGAGGGTTTACTCCTCAGAGGGATGTGGATGAAGAGCGCAGCAACGTACCATCTGTACAGTTCAGTGTGTCCACTGGGAGCCACCGTAGTGAGTTTGTTGCAGACTTCTGTCACCGAGTGTTATTAGAAATGTCAAATGCAATCAGAGGCCAATGATCATTGCAACCTTTCCATCACCACATGCATTTCTGGCTGTGGTACTAATGGCAAGCAACCATTTGCCATTTCAAACAGAATCACACCTTTTAAATACAGGTGCAAACAAAATGATTGCCTCGTCTTTGTTATTGACCTGCTGCTCGACTCATTCATAAATCTGCCGACTATCTGGAATCCTGTTACCGAGGGAACTTGCACCGTCTGCACTTTCCAACTATTGCCTTTGTGGGTGAAGCACTGCTGCCAAATAGAAATGGCTTAGCACACCACCAACTGGGTTGTGCCGGGTGTTGTAAGCATGAACAAAGCATGCAAAACAGCCCACCAACTATAATAAGGTGGCAAACTTATTTTTACTTCCTAAATTAGTTTAATAACCTTTCATTTGGTTGTATGGTCACTAATATAATTTACAAAGACATAACACTTATCAAAAGCAATCAAGATCATTTCACCTTTATTTTTGTAAGAATTAATCAAATGTACAAAAAGACAACAAATATAACATAACAGAATATATTGTCTGAGTTTTCCTGTGTTTTTTCACTCCTCTGTGGGTGGGTAGAAGAGTCCGTCGTCAAAGTGGGAACAGGTTCACCACACAGGGGAAGGGGAGGGAGCACATTGTAGGGGGTGTTTGTGGTGGAGCTTTGCTCAAATAAACACATGGAGGGGTGGAGGAGACGTAGGCTGTGTAGAGAGCTGAGGTGATCGGTGAAGAGGAGGACCTGCTCTGGTAAACAGGCTGAAGCAATGCCTGTGTTAATGCTGTTAGCATAGCAAGTCCCAACACTCTCGTACTTCATCAAATGGCCTACTGTCGGTCTTGTTGAAGGAGCAAGACATTCCGCTTGCATCAACTACCATGTGTTTGCCAGTCGTCTCATGCGCCTGCAATGTAAATGTACACGGAGAGTCAATATCAGTAACGACACAAACACATTTTATTGAATGAACAGAAGCTAGGTGGATAGTTCCATTTACCAAACTTTGCATTTAGACAGGCAGCCCAAATCTGATCTTTTGCTCACTAATTGGTCAATGACAAGAAGCTGCCACGTGGAAAATTGTTCTCGTTTCAGCTTGTCTTGTTTTGACTGGATGTCTATGCTAATATGGCTAAAATTTGCTAGCGAGCTAACCAACAATTGTAACGATGTATTTGAGAGACAAGTGCTCATTATTGAAAATATTAATTTACAAATATTGGAAACAAAATATAGTTTACATGTCAACAATCTAAGCCCACCCAGTCTGTTTTGCCAGTCGCACAGGCGTCGGTTTTGTTGCTAAACAACCAACCCGTCTATAGATCATGAAGTATATTTTTAGGACAGTAGTCCAACGCAGCACCACCCACCGAGTGTTTCTATCCTGGTCCCTGATCTTCTTCTCCATCTCTGCATCTGTCAGTGTCTCCAGCAGTGGGCACCACTGGTCAGCTTCACCTGTGTTCCGGATGGCTATCTCTACCGTGGGCAGCGGGTTCTCACTGCACGGACACAAAGAGCCACAACAAATGACTTGCACCACCATGAGACACAGCCAAACAGGAAAATAGCATGTTGCTGAAAGGGATATTTTAGGATAGGAGCCCAATAGAAGCAGAGGTCAGTGTTACTGTCTGGGGAGTTACTTTTCACCCAATTCATACATTGCTTCACAAACTCTACAAAGTCAAGAACATCTATTACATTTCACCCAAATACAAAAACTATTGGAGATCAGTCCCCTTACCAGCTCCACTTTGAGTATTTGCTATACATACAGTACTCATTCAAGGGGTTTTCTTTATTTTTTTTACTATTTTCTACATTGTAAAATAATAGTGAAGACATCAACTATGAAATAACACATATGGAATCATGTAGTACCCCAAAAAAGTGTTAAAGATAGAATATATTTTGATATGTTTAAGATTCTTCAAAGTAGCCACCCTTTGCCTTGACAGCTTTGCACACTCTTGGCATTCTCTCAACCAGCTTCATGATGAATGCTTTTCCAACAATCTTGAAGGAGTGCCCACATATGCTGAGCACTTGTTGGCTGGTTTTCCTTCACTCTGCGGTCCAACTCATCCCAAATCATCTCAATTTGGTTGAGGTCAGGTGATAGTGGAGGCCAGGTCATCTGATGCAGCACTCCATCACTCTCCTTCTTGGTCAATTAGCCTTTACACAGCCTATAGGTGTGTTTTGGGTCATTGTCCTGTTGAAAAACAAAATGATAGTCCCACTAAGCCCAAACCAGACGGGATGGTGTTTGCTGCAGAATGCTATGATAGCCATTTATTTGTTTAATTTTTTATTTTACCAGGCAAGTCAGTTAAGAACAAATTCTTATTTTCAATGACGGCCTAGGAACAGTGGGTTAACTGCCTGTTCAGGGGCAGAACGACAGATTTGTACCTTGTCAGCTTGGGGATTTGAACTTGCAACCTTCCGGTTACTAGCCCAACGCTCTAACCACTAGGCTACACTGCCGCTGGATAAGTGTGCCTTGAATTCTAAATAAATCACTGACAGTGTCACCAGCAAAGCACCATCACACCTCCTCCATGCTTCACGGTGGGACCTACACATGCGGAGATCATCCGCTCACCTACTCTGCATCTCACAAAGTCACGGTGGTTGGAACCAATACTCTCAAATTTGGACTCATCAGACCAAAGGACAGATTTACACCGATCTAATGTCCATTGCTCGTGTTTCTTGGCCCAAGCAAGTCTCTTCTTACTGATGTCCTTAAGTAGTGGTTTCTTTGCAGCAATTCGACCATGAAGGCCTGACTCACACCGTCTCCTCTGAACAGTTGATGTTCAGATGTGTCTGTTACTTGAACTCTGAAGCATTTATTTGGGCTTCAATCTGAGGTGCAGTTATTCTATTGAACATCTCCTCTGCAGCAAAGGTAACTCTGGGTCTTCCTTTCCTGTGGCAGTCCTCATGAGAGCCAGTTTCATCATAGTGCTTGATGGTTTTTGCGATTGCACTTGAAGAAACTTTCAAATGTCTTGAAATTTTCCGTATTGACTGACCTTCATGTCTTAATGATGGACTGTCATTTCTCTTTGCTTATTTGAGTTGTTCTTGCCATAATATGGACTTGGTCTTTTACCAAATAGGGCTATGTTCTGTATACCAACCCTACCTTGGGTGGCTACATTGAAGAACCTCAAATATAAAATATTTAGATTTATTTAAACACTTTTTTTGGTTACTACATTATTCCATGTTATTTCATAGTGTTAATGTCTTCACTATTATTCTACAATGTGGAAAATAGTAAAAATAAAGAAAAACCCTTGAATGAGTAGGTGTGTTCAAACTTTTGACTGGTACTGTATGTTAGAGACCCGTTCCGTATAGACCCGGTTGGATCCAAACCCGGTCCGATCCCAGCGAGGGAAGCAGCATAAAAGCCAATTTTTAAGCTACTTCATCATCCGGAGCTGAGCAATTAGATACCTCCTAACTTATTTTGCCACACACGGAGGCTCTATGACTGTAGTGCCACTTTGATGACTTATGATTGGTGGACAAAACAAGCTACACGCCACTCGTGAAAAGCAAGAGCAACCACATATATATAATTCTCTCTTTCTTTACTGCAGCAGCTGCGTTCAGGTCTGTACGGGTCCTTAAGGGGAAACACGTTATGATTGTCACGGGTCTCAGGTATGTGTAATTATATCAGATTGGACCCAGACCTGTGAGAAAATGTAGAATTCGGGTCCCGGATCGGGTCTTGGGTGTGAAGACCAATCTGTATATATTACCTGAAAGCGTATGTCCTCTGGTGCCAACTAAGTTGTCCTCGGATGCTGTAAGCAATGGTGGTGACAAACTCTCCCCCTAGGCCCAGCTCCGAGCACAGTTTCAGGGCAAACTTCTCTGGGGAGTTCTCCCTTTCTGACATATCCCACTCAAACTGGTCCACGAGCGAGATGTTTCCAACGTGGATGTTTAGCTTATGGTAAAGATAAGAAATCATGTTTTAACTAATCAGTTGAAGGTCCATTGTGTGATTTCAGATAGAAATGCGAGTTATAGATCTGCCATTCTCATTGAAAGCAAGTCTGATACGCGGCATGACCTTTGTGTGATATTTCTATGATTCCCCTCCGTAAGTTTTATATTAGCTTCTTTATACTTTATTTATTTTTTTACATCGGGTTCAAACAGATAAATACAATATTTTTGGTTATTCAAAATATATTTCACAGCAGTTTAGATGGTACAATGATTTTGTACACTATACATTTATTGTGTCAAGCTAAAATCAGGTGAACGTTTGAATATTTTTTAAACCAGGAAATGGTGGTGCTATTTCTACAAATGGCACCTTTTAATTATCAGACACAGTCTAAGTTCTGTGACTCTGGTCTCACCACATTGTTGCACACACAGTAAGTTAACATAACAATCTTGGTTGTACCTTGACGATGACCCTCTGGTCAGTCTGTTCATCCAGGATGCTGTCTGTGGGATAGGACTCTATCTGCTGGCGGATGGCTGAGGCGATGGCCGGGACAAAGGCCAAGGGGTTCAGGTCCAGGTCGTCACACAGGATCTCCGCAAACATTTCAGGAGTCATGAGCTTCTCTGAAGAACAACAGCATGTATGACATGAGAACTTGAACTAGGACCGAGACTGAGAAGAAAAGGTGGTTGGGCAGAAGATGACAAGAATGTTGTCATGTTTAAATAATTTTGTTCTAGAAAACTAAAGAGATATAAAGGGATTCAAATACCATTGTTATGGACACCAGTTTTAGACAGAGCTACAATGCAATCCTACCGTTCATATTCCAGGTGAAAGCATCCCTAAGCTTCTGCCCCTCTATCTCCATGTCCAGTCGGATTGGAACCAGAACCTCAGACTGGGTGGCATTCTCATGGATCACTGCAGGATCATGGTCATCAAAACTGTGCATGGGAGAGAGAACAGTAACACATTTTTGTAACACACAAGTCACACATTTGAAAAATTGTTTCAAACAGTTTTGTTTACATTATGATTGACTATGATAGGCCTTTACATCAGAGTTCATCTGTTCTGACAGCGGTTTAGGTTTTAATCAGGCTCACCAGAGCGGGAAGGTCCTCTTCTTGTCTCGGCCTAAGCGGCTGCGGTTGATAGTGGTGGAGCAGGGGACAGCATCCAGGTGATGAGAGCTGTTGGGTAGCGTGGGGACCCACTGACTATTCCGCTTACCCTTCTGCTCCCTGTTTTCAAGACCAGACACAGTGACACATGAAGACAATATATGAAACAAGATTTATTGACTACAATACCTAGACCATCAAGGACCAGGCAAAACATTTATGAGAGAATGCTGATGACAATACCTGAGGTAAGCTGGGGGCTCTGTGCTGATGGAGATTGCTTTGTACTTCTCATCGTTTCCTTCGAAGATCTCCTCTACCTCTGATGCCTTCAGAAGGGTCACACTGGTAGCTAAGGTTGTGTAACCATGATCTGATAGAAGTGAAGAAAATGTTTAACAATTAACCACATTACAAGAGTATGCCTTCGTTATCCCATGTTATCGTTTCATGGTAATTAACTAACTAGCTAAGTTACTAACCGTGTGATGATTCCACTATTTTCTTCCGCTCCTCCACTGATGCCAGTTTCCTCCATAGTGATGGGTATCTCTTATACAAGGAACCTCTGAACATACGCAGGTAATTTCCTACCTAAAATCAAAAACGGCAAATTGAGAAAACGTAAGGGCTTACTAGCTATAGCTAACTTACGAGGGTAGCATCTGTTACTGTTATCGACAAGCTAGCTACTGTTAGCTGCTATCTCTCGCCTCGGCTAGTTGCTAATGTTCCCTCCGGTAATTATCAAGCAAACGCACCAAAACGTCGTAACTAACGTTGGTTATACTATAGCTAAATTACACTAAATGACTCATCTTAAAATATACTATAACCAAAGAAAATACTAACCTCTGACCCAATCATATAATAATCCCCATCTTCTTCAAGCTGAAATTTGACAGGTTTTTGTCCAAATGTCTTACTAAGCGCCATATTGGAAATGTAACAACAAAGATCAGCGCGGATGAGCATGCGCATTGTGTAAAAAACTAACTGGCGCTGTGAAATGACGTCAGTATAATGGCTTCCTTATCTAACTTCCTTTGCTCGTCTCCTTTCCTTCGTGGCCAGTCTGAAGCACCAGAGAGGACATAAAGAATTCCGTAGTCCAGTACTGATAAAATACTGTAGCCTATTATGTTCATCATCTTAGATGCTTTCCTGTGAATATTATTATATTGCTTTCATTTATTGTGTAGGCTGTAAGTTAATACTAGCTATCATATCTGCCAAGGAAGGAGCCATCTTCTCACCTCACTTGAACTAAATTACACCAAAAATGTTATATAAATGAGTACTTTTGTAAACTTAAGTGTTTATTTGTATTTACATGAATATATAATAATCTATAATTACACAAGAGAGGAAATAATATACAATGCATAACAAAATCTTTCTGTACAAACCAATAAATAATGCCAACAAAGGTCAACAAAGACATAAACAAAGACAATTCCATATAGTATGACATCTCAATATTCTGTTAATTCATTAGGAATAGAAAAACATGAGAGACAAGATACTGCAAACACATACAAAGGTTTTAACTCAGTTATAATGGTAAAGGTGACAGATAAGGCTAAATAAATCTGCAGAGGACCAGTCATTCCAGGTCAAGCAAAGCAAGCTCCAGTAATTATGAATAACACCACAAAACAATCAGTCAAGTGGTAGTAAACACAGTCACTTATGTAAAGCATAAATTATACTGAACCCATTCTTTGAAAATAACCAAAGGACTGTTACTATTTAGGGAAGTGGTGCAGTTTCTCCAAGGGTAACCAGTAGTAACCACACTGCCACCTAAGCTTGAACAGTGTATCTGAGGTTCTTAGAATGGTGTTGTAGTGTTCAGAACATAACACTCAGAAATGGTAAACTCCCCTAGAAAATTCAAGTGATAGAGAAATGAAACAAACATTGTCTTTTGAGAGTGACAGACCCCTCATCTCTTTGGCACATATAGTGGTAAACCAGTTGCCACCTTTTCTCCATGCCCTGAACACATTTCTACCACTACATGGACCTCTATCTATTCTCTGTCAGGGTTGACTTTTCCTATTTAACTGTGTCATAATGGAGAGCGAGACAGAGAGAGAAGGGTCGTATTCCTCTGCTCAGACGCTGCTGATGCATGACAGATCTTACAACGCCTAGATGGGTATTTTATGTGTCAGCAAACCAAATCATATGTTATAGCAATCTGGTTCCCGACTGCACAGCCGATGATGTGGCACACAACCATTGATTGATGCATGCAACGTCTGAGCAGAGGAACACGACCAATGTGTGTGTGTTCAGTGTTCAGCATTGAAGGGAGCCAATCAGAGTGATCGGCAAAGACCCATTCACAGTGTAAGTAGCAAATTACAGTGACAAAGCACAGCAGAGACAACCAATCATTATGCTATGTATGTCCCAAAAGAACAGCCTCTTCTCCGCCCCTTCCTCGCCATGCATACAAGAGGTCTGGATAGTACCAATCACAGGGGAGTTTCCACCATATTGCTTTCCCCTACCTCTATGGTTCTATCATGGTCATCATGGAAAGGACCATTTTAAAAGGCCATTTAAAGGGGCTGGGACCAGCATGCAGCACTGAGCAATAAAGGCATGTAATGTCAGTGAAATGACAAACTACTTTTTGTCTGTACTTTCCATGACATAAAACAACCACTGGCATGCTTGTAAGGATCTCAGAGTTTGTGTCATTACTCTCACTCTGTCTTTAAGATTGTAAGTAAGAAGAAGCTGGTGTGGGTTAGTGCACTGCTTTTTGTTGTGAGGCGAGGACTGTTACCTCCTCTTGCATACATGGAGCAGGCATTGGGCAGCCATAAGGAGAATCATTGGCAGTTACAGATTATACATGATACCACTCTCCCACTGTCAGTACTGGGATGTAAACCATTGTTTTCCAAACAGAGATAGTCCAGTAGGGACGGGTGGTATGAAATGCTGTCATCTGAGCCCCTGAATCACTTAGTGATACTCAATACAACGCCGTCATCGGAGAGTCCCAACGTCATGCCTGTCCTCACCCCCAAAAAGTTTGTAAAAAAATAAGGTGAATTATTGATCTTTTATAAAATGTACATTTAGCAGCAGCATTGCAAAGTAAAGAATACCAAACAAATAGCCTAACTGTAATGGTAACATCATCAAACATAAAGGTCCATTGCAAAGTAATGCTGATATTATACTGTGTGGGTATTTTGTAAATATCTATCACTCCTCACTGTTTATCTATTTTTAGTTTTACACCAACCCTTCATAATCGTTGAAATGTTGAGCATATCGAGCCCCACTGCAATGTCATTCTTCCTTATCCTGGTTGTAATTCAATAAAACAAGATGTATGTCTCTTAACAGAGTGTCCACTCCTCACACCTTGTTTTCTCTGAAATGATCACACACCTTGACCCATATTCAATATGGCAGTATCTGCATTCAACTCTTCAAACTTACAATGGACCACCTTTCCATCTATTCACAGTACCCCACCAGGATAGCACATCGGGTCTCTTTGTCCAGGTCTCTCTTGAAAAAGTATTTTATCTCACCAGACTAACTTGGCTTAAAAAATCTGGCCACCATTGTTCTCTGTGCCTTCCTCTATGCTCCTCAGTCGACATTTACCAACACCACTCTAATCACCACACAGTTAGAGAGAGTTTATAACGTGGCCATATGTACGCTATACACTCTCTATAATATTCCCTTTGTAAACACCACTGACACAAACTTAGGCACGAAGGGTTAGGGACAGCACATTGTTAAGCTCCCCTTCATCAAGGCCTGAGCCAAGAAGACATCAGTCTGATACCGGTAATTGTTTTTCCTGCTTTGCTGCCTGCTTGTGATGCATGCAGACATGATTTGTTGTTGTTTTCCACTGGGCTCCGTCTCTAGAGTAGTTCTTAGATCCTTTAGCTTAGGTGGATTTAGAGGGCCTTAATCCATCAGACTGACAGAGAGCTGGGACACTCGTCCTCAGAAGATCCCTTTGGCGATTTTTAGGCCCTTCTGCTTCATGCGGGGCAGCGTGGAGCTGGCTACACTCTTGGCCCGGCCTTTCTTGGACAAGCCACGTTTCTTCAGCACAAAGTCATAGTTGGCGGTAGAGTTCATGGCGTAGAAAACGTTGGCATTGTTTGGGATCCGCAGCTCTATGGTGAGAGGAGAGGTATATATTGTGAGTAAAAACATTTGTTTTTCATTTAAGTAATGAATAAATTAGGACACTATACAAGATTAATGGATTAGAGTCAATCCGTTATAAGAACAACACATTAATATATTGTTAATGACAATCTATTTGAATGAAAATTAAATGTATATTTATGGGGAAAATTATCATATGATATTACCTTTTTCTTCAGAGATTTTCTGCATCAACTCATAGTCCTCCGTTTTCTCTCGCTCCAGGTTGTGTTTCACCATGGCTTTACTGATGACTGCTGGTGTCTTGTCCTGACTGGTCACCTGCACCAGGAGATGAAGAATACCTTTCTTGGTTGACATTTAAAACTGATTTGCCTGATTTGCTTCTTCTCTGGCTCAGACGTTGTTAATTGAATCAACCGCCCACTGCTAACAATTTACATTTAGAATCTATTAATCTATATAAGCTCTCTCCTCCTCCTCTTCCTCTCCCTCTGTCTTACCAGAATGCTCTTGTACATGTTGCCGTTGTCCACGTCTAGGCTGACTCTGATGATGCAGCAGTCATCCACCTGCTGGTTGTAGAGGGGCAGGGAGAGTGTAGAGTAGCAGGACACGGCTGAGACGGAGCGCTTGTGGGAGCGGGAGGCACCTGGGAGAGGAGTGGTGGAGGACACAGAGGAGGACGAGGCGCTGCTGGAGCCCGAACCCATCCCTGAGGTGTCTAGAGAAGACAGGGAGGTGGACTCCCAAAACTAGAGCGAGAGAGAGAGAGAGGGAGAGAGACAGAGAGAGAATGATTACAACCATTTACAGTCCACAGAACAAACTTCTGAGAATGAGAAAGGGTTTGTAATATGATGAAAGTGCAGCATTAGTGTAAGAACCCCAGTGATATTCTGGGACTGGGAGAGAGAATGTAGGGAGAGAGACAGTTAGAACAGAAGAAAAACCCCAGTGATGAGAGAGATGGAAAGAGAAGGCCAGTGATATTCTGGGACTGGGAGAGAGAATGTAGGGAGAGAGACAGTTAGAACAGAAGAAAAAGCCCAGTGATGAAAGAGATGGAAAGAGAAGGCTAGTGAGTGAAAGTACCGTGGAGTTGGGATCAGGAGTCTGGCTTTCTTTCCCCAAAGCAGAGACGGAATGTTTTACTGAGGATGTAGAGGTCTATAGAGTGAATCAGAGCCACAGTCAGCCACAAGTCAGACAGGTAGGACAAGTAAATACACGGTCAGTGTCAATTCACATGGCCCTTATCATCAACATGACCCTTATCATCAACATGGCCCTTATCATCAACATGGCCCTTACAGAACATGAATTCGAAGACATTGAAATGTCAGGACTGAAATTGCTGTGTGGCATGAATCATGATGAGATGCTTCTCTGGTGGGAGTGTTCTCCTCCCCCATGTGACCCTGGCCCTTCCTCCTTCTCACCTTTCTCTCGTGGGCATCTGGCGAGTCAGACAGGAAGCTGGCGTTGACATCCTCCAGGTCAGAGCCACTGGAGCCGGCTGAGGTGACGCTGAGGGTGTCCCCACTATCACCTCCCCCTCTCTGGTACGGTCTGATGTGGGACTGGTCAAACAACTTGGAATGGGAGCTTCCTGCACTGCTGCAGCTGGCCTCAGTTAACTGGCGACTGGAGGAAAAGGGAAATACATGGAGACGTATGCGAACAGGGCCCCATAAAAACATAATGAACTGTACACAGTGAAAAACACACTGGGAAGGATGTATGCTCAAAATAAAAATGTCATTATTATTCATTTGCAACTATAATAAACATAGGCATAGTGTGAAAAGTTATCTATGCAATATGGGACTTACTCGCTCCAGCGTTTCATGATGCCGACGTTTTTCTTGGCTCTGATAGTATTGCTGGATGACTCTGACAGCGGTTCAATCTCACAGGACAGAGTGTAGCTATGGGAAAAAAGGCATGGAAATAACAACACTGTATGCCCATACATTTCATTATTTTAATTTACATTTCATAAAAATCTCTCCTTACCTCTCTGCCTCACTGAGTCTCTCCACTCCTGAGAACCACTCCCTGAAGAAGCTGTCCTGGGTGAAACTGTAGTTGTTGGATGCCAGCTGCAGCAGCTTAATCTGAGCTATCACCTCAAACTCCTGTAGAGAGAAGGGGGGGGTGAGTCTCCAGCCAATCATAGCCACAATTCCCGGCGATGTCTCCCTGTTTATCAACGCCTATTTATCAGTGGCACGTAAGAATTTAATTTACCTTTCGTCGCTTCTCAAAGTTGATGAGTCCACTCTGGAATAGAGAACAAATAATAATTAGATGTGAACAGAGACTAAACAAGTAGACTGAAGAGGCTACATGATCCAGAGATAGATAGAGATAGACTCTCACCTCTGTGTAGTCTTTCATAGCTGTGTCCATCATGACCAGGTCAGTGAGGAAGGTGCCCAGGTAAGGAATGGTCCCCTGCATCACCCCCTATGACAGAGACATATTCAGAGAGAAGTTTGATAAGAGCGCAGTGACCACAGGCTCCATGAGCAATAACAATGCTCTCATTTAACCACTAGATGGCGCTATGAACTCAATAACAGCACTCAAGTATACTTGGCATAAAGTGATTGAAGTTGGTATTTCATGATAAATTATTTAGCTCAAAAAAGATCTAGACTCACCAAGTCTCTCTGCTGTTGGTGTCTCCTCTGTGCTCGTTTAGGGTTGATTTCCAGTGTGGCAAATTTGGAGGTGCCCTCCTGCAGAGAGAGAGGATAATCTGGTTTTACAAAACAATCCCTAGAACAGTGCAAAAATGAGTTTGAAACACAACTAGTAATGGCCATGATTACACTTTCAGAAGAGTAGACATACAGGGCTAAACTAATTCACTAATGTATGAATGAGAGTGTGCAGGAAGGGTTACAGCTGAGTTAGCTCTAATGTTTCTGTGAATGATACAAAACAGGGGAATTCTTTACCCAACCTATCCAGAGTTTGCAATCCCACACAGGCCTGGTTGGGCTGGCCCAGATAGATTAAGCACTAGTGGAATGTAGGAAAGGAGGTAAGTGGGACAACACCTTGGAATTTCCCTTACAGACTCATGCATCATCAGGGTGGGGCTCTTTTCTGTACCTGCCAACTGCCTACAGTCAGCTGGGGTTCCCTCTGAGCAAGCACAGGTTTCCTCATCTCATAGCCAAAAACCCCAAGCTTCAATATTAGGGCCAATTCAAATACCTGTCTAAAAGCCTAGGAATGTGGACAGCCATTCCTGTTGGAGAAACCCTCTATTTTTTGCATTCATATTTCACTATTTAACCAGTGAAAGAATATGCTGCAAGTTAAAGAGTAACTTATGCAAAATTGGCATAACAATGGCGAGGGCACTTCCCATTTCTTTGTGCAGGAATGTATTCAGGTGAGCAGACTAAATATGTTTCTCTTGGAGGATTCAGATATAACCAAACATGTTGTCTGCTATCTAATCCTATGTGGTCTTAATCAAAGGGAATCTGATCTGCCTCTAGTCCTGACAGAAGCAGTGGGCCTCATGCTGAACGAGTAAAATATTCATGACTACTGCCACAGCCTACATTGTTGGTGACACACTTCTACAAGCATGCGGTTACGCATATCAAGTCCTCTCAAACCACACTCACACTGATACTTGCACTCATACATTTTAGAGAGAACACTACGAGGTAAGATTCTATACTGTGTTGTACAACTCATGATGAATGATGAATGAGCTCGCATCTGAGAGGAGACAAGGTGTTAGCTAGCTTGTCTATTTATGTTCTGGTTGCTATGGAGACCCAGCTGTATAGATCGAGAAGAGAGTCTATAGAGCAGTAACGGGTCAGCCAGCCATATTTCCTGTCAACTACTAGTTTTCAAAACCACTTTTCACATACCCTCTTCCTGTTTTCAAACGCAGTTCAAATCTTAAAGATCTATAGCCGCTGAGTAACATTCAGGTCAATTATGCGCATATTGGTCTTCATATCCAGTTCAACACATTCAATTTAAGAGGCAGGTGGAAAAAGCCAAAACTAACACAGGGACATTCTCACATACACACAGAGTAACGTGTGGGTCATTTGTACCAACTATTGTCTCCACATCCACTTACACATATGGGGGAGGAGGAAAAGGTTTACACAAACACAAACACAGACACATTGTACCACATACAGCCCACAGAGGTTTGTACAAACCCATTACACAGATTCCAGGAGTATGGTTTTTCCCTCTGTTCATTGACCCACCTTGACCAACAGCTCTCGGCTTAGAGAGTAGTTGTTGTCATCTGAGAAGATCTCTGACAGCTCACGGAAGGTGCGGAAATTCTCTCTGTTGGCAGAATGAGGTCAAAAGGTGAACGTTACATCTCAGGGGCCAAAACAAACATAAACGACCACTCAAAAGACCTCCAAATAACAACGAAATGTTAACTTATACCATCAACCCAACCAAAGACCCACGACACTAATTATGTTTTTCTTGAACATGTAACCTGGCCATGAAAACTCCCTGGTCCAATTTATAATCCAATTATAAACCCTCCAAACCGAAGCCTTAGTCACTGATCGCCTCTCACCTGGACACCTCATCCCATGTCTTCTTGAGTCGGTGGAGAGAGTTACACTGCAGGGCAGAGAGGATAGCTCGCAGGGACGAGAAGTTCTTGAGGATACGACATTCCTAAACACAGCAGAAAGAACCCATAGAGTGAGAAAAACAGCATGACCAATCATCCACAACTGAAACTAACTGCTGAGTGATTGACCCAGAGAGTGGGTCTGATGCCTTACCCTGGCTACCTCTATCCAGCGCTCCACCAGTCTGGCTCGCTGGGTGGGTTTCAGACAGGGGTTGCTCAAGCAGGTGGTGATGACACAGTTGGTGACACAGTTGAACTGGGCCACTGTGGCTCGAATGGTGGGGGCCAGGTGTTCCTTCCCCTTCTTATCCCGCTGGGACCAGATGCCCCCCAGGCAGTGGTAAGGGACCACCTTCTTGAACAGATCCTACAGGGGGAGGCCAGAGGAGGGTGTAAGGGTGAGTAAGGGTGAGCACAAAGCACACCGCAAGAGCAGCTAAAATTGAAGTTACTTGAAATCGAGCAGTTTGTTGAAATGGGGGGGTGGGGTCTCACCGCATCCATGAGTGTGAACTGCTCGGCAACCATGATGGGGTCAAAGGACAAAAAGTTCAGGGCAGTTAGTTCGTCTTCAAAGCCACTCTCTTCCTGCATGGCGAAGGGACAGCCAATGTGCTCCACTGTAAAGAAAACACAGATGAGCTAATAATCAGACTGCCTAAAGGACTGCCTATAGTCCAGCACAGGCCCTTAACACTTCAAGCATAAACACCAACCCCATCATGTCTGATATCACTGAGACACAGACAAGCCCCAGTTAAACCCTATCCTGGCTCTCACCGTCAAGGTCGGGCTCACACTGCTGTCTGCGGTGCAAGAGGGCCAGCAGGTTGCGTGCGCGGCGCTCCAGGTCAGATCCAGGGAAGTGGTGGTGCAGGTAGGACATCAGGTGGTGTAGACAGCTATACTGTGGAGGGCACCAGAAGTCCTCTGAGTACTGGTCCAGCCAAGCCCCCAGGATGGATGACACAGTGCTGCAGGACACAACCCAGTAGGGAAGAGGCGGGGAATGAGGAGACGTGCAGATGACAGACATGGAAGAGTGTATGGTACAGTACATGTGTGTACACTGCACATGAAATGTGCACCCAAAAAACGAACATATCTTTATGTTTGATAATGCTGGTCTCCCCAGACGCTTACTTTCTGAGCTCTGCGCTGTCATCCTGAGTGTGTCTGTGTATATCTATCACAGGTTGGTTCTGTAGATTGGCATACCTAAGACATGAAGGAAATCTGTCAGCATTACACTGTGTATAGTGTGTTTTTGTATTTATGTGCTTACGTGTGTACACATGTATGTGCGGTTCTAGCTTCACGGCCAACTCTGTACCTGTTGAGTAGGAGGTCCAGCACCTGCTTGGTGGTGGCGAAGGAGCGGTAGGTGCAGAGGAAGATGGTGACGTAGGTGGAGTCCTTGCCCCTGAACGCAGACACCATGTATTCCACCAGCCTCTCCAGCGTACCAGCCTTTATGGTGCGTATTTTACATGTCTCATACAGGCTGAGAGCAGAGTCTGTCTCCACGCCCAGCCATCGCTGTCCCTTACTGGCCGACTGGTGCAACTGTACCTTCCTCAGGGTGATGGTGAAGACTGCCCCCTCTTCCACCTCCTCTCCGATCTCCTGTGTCGAGTTCTACAGGGAAAATAAGACAAAGAGATGCAATGGTCTGTCTTCCCTCCCTCCCTACATGTGTGGCTATGAATAACAATACTGTTACATCAAACAGAGGTTGCTAGATACACAGCCCAACAACACAGGCTAAAGCCCATGCTTTACAAACAAGGAATTAACACAAGCTGCTTCCTCAATGAAAGAGGGGTCTGTACCAAACAGTGTGGTTGTTGGTTGTTGTCACCATTCCTTTTTTCTCCAGCTCTCCAACACAGAATGATATGGACAGTAATGGTATTTTCGAGGACTTTACAGTGAGCATCCCAGGCACTTGACCCAGATAGCCAAACAACATCGGTTTGACGACTGCGGCTTCCTCAGTGGGGTAGTGGTATGTACACTAATCAAGCATGACACAGGCATCAGTCATACACCTACTTATGCATCTGTAGCATATTATTCATCAGAACCTTTCGGTAGCTAGATATACAGCAGCACCTCCAAAATACTTTCGCTGTTAGTCATAGCCTACTCTCACCTTCAATCACACAGCCACTCTGTTTTGCTTGGTTTCCATGGAGCTGGGCAGAGATTCAAATCCAGTTTGAGTGCTATATTACTAACACTCTATTTTAGAACAGAGGAGTTTACAGTACGTGGTTATAAATCATTTGTAACATGTTTGTATGGCTGTGTTTGAAAGCAGGCTCTGAGCACACAGACCTTGGACTTCACAGTGAGAGTAGCCCTTATCAGTTGAGCACACAGATACTGCTGGTCTATCAATCTAAACCCAATGGAACACAGCCCTGTTCTTGACATAAGGACAATCTTTCTCTCTATGTTAATGGAACAAGGCCTAAGAAAACTCAAATCAGACCTATTCAGATTCACCAGGTCTTGAATAAAAAAAATATCAAATTATATATAAGATTATATATCGATTAAAGGGTTGTAGATAACATTTGGACTGTGTGTGAATGTATACTGTGGTGACCTGTGGCAGCCTGTGGCCTGGCCATGCCACACAGGACCTATTTACAACTGTGGAAAGTCAGGGAACTCTCAGAGGCTTTCAGAGACCAGGTTACCATGGAAACCAGGGGGAACTCCCAAAGACCCAACAGAACAGGGCATACATAGGGCCAGGAAACAGACATACAAGTGAGAAGGGCTTCCCCCATTAAGCCTTGACCAGTCATATCCCTCTCTGCCGGAATCATAGCTTAGTCATCAGACAGAGATTGTGTAACGGCATTCTTCCTCCTCTTCTGAGGAGGAGTAGTGAGAAGGATCGGAGGACCAAAGCGCAGCGTGGTAAGTGTCCATAACGTTTATTTTAAGACATAAACTGAACACTATGAAATACAAAACAATAAACGTGAACATGAACGAAACCGAAACAGTACCGTGTGGCAACAAACACTCACACGGAAACAAACACCCACAACTCACAAGTGAAACCCAGGCTACCTAAGTATGATTCTCAATCAACTAACAACTAACAACACCTGCCTCTGATTGAGAACCATACAAGGCTGAACTCAAAACCCCAACATAGAAAAACACACATAGACTTCCCACCCCAACTCACGCCCTGACCATACTAAAACAAAGAATAAAATAACAGAACTATGGTCAGAACGTGAAAGATTGCATGTTGAGCCCTGGTAACACATACACAATAGTAGTATGCCTTTCATGGTCTTAATTCCACGTGTCTGTAGTTCTCACGGAAAAATAGACACCGACAAACACATACACACATACAATATACAACATTTGATTCAGGTAAACTAAGAAATAACTTTGTCACCAACCATCTTGTTGACAGACTTTTATTATTCTGGTTAATATTTTGTGAGTACTCGACTCAATCATATGATGATTTTATCAAGTGTTGAAATTCTACTTGAGTAGATGTTTTATTAAGTGTTGGATCTTAAGGTGATTTTATCAAGTGTTGAGCACACACTAATAGAGTGTAACCATACATTCTAATAAATAAACTTCCTTATTATGAAAATAAAAACCAAGACATTGACAAACAGGTACTGCACTTTCATGAGAGAGTGATGATTAAGCGAGATACTAGACAATAGCGGGAAATCCCTATAGGGAAAAAAGGAAAGGAGCCTCACACGAGGAATAACTAAAGTCCAATAAGTCATGCAGTTTATCAGAAAGCGAAATCCAACTGGAAAGTCCGTCAAAAACGAAGGAACAAAAAACTAGCCTGTAATGGACTGGCTGAGGACCTCTCCGTAACCACAACAACTGCAACATTTCAATGGGTTCCGTTTCACAAGATCACTTTTTGTGCAAGACTGCATCAGAATAAAAACTTCTATGGGGAACTTCCTCTATCAAAGCATGTCAACAATGAGTGGGCATGTTAATGGTATCATCTATGTACTGTACATCCCATCCATAAAAAGAATCTATCTGGAACATGTGTTAGATTCAGTCAGTTAGAAGGCTTATGAAAAGCATGTACAGAAGCTGTTGCCACAATGACCACATCAACAAAGCACCGATCTTTGGACTCTGAGCTAGTGTCAACAGACACATCCATCCTTCAGTCATCAGTGGAGAGATGATCAGTTCTATATATGTGCCCGAATAGACAATGTCACATGGCACAATAACAGCTAATGCAAATGCATAGCATCGCTATAACCATCTACTTTTCATAATAGTATTTCAGTAGTGTTGATAGTGTTGGCTATTTGGAAACTGTAGGCCAATCCACAACTGGTTTGATAATGATCACTGTCTCCTCCAGCTGTTCAGGGAAGGACACATTGGAATTCCCCACCAGAAAGAGATGCTCCAAAATAGAGTACACAACACAAACAATAGTGAAGTCCAACAGTGGCCCTCTAGCACAGGCAGCAGCTTTCTCTCACACACAACGACTGTAGAATGCCAATGAGATGATGAACCGCTTAGGATCACTTTATCTGGAGCAGAATTGTAACTTTAAACCCAAAATATTCGCAAACTTTGCAGAAAATGTCCCATAGACATCAATTTATGATTTGCACAACACTTAGTAATGCAAGTGTAAACTGATTGAGCTTTTAGTCATTAGGAATGCAAGAGTGCATTATCTGCTTGACTTCCACATTCTCTTTTGAGTGCCACACTGTAAGAGTTATTTTTTATATGTGAATTTAGATCAGGAGCTGTATCCACTAAACTTAGATTTTGAGTAGTCAGACAAACCAAGTAAGACCGAGACTACCACTTATTTGGTATTATTAGGTCTAGAGAATTTGGAATAAAGTTATTTTCCAGGCTTCAGGCCGAAACATTCCACCCACTGTCTGTTTCTCTCATTCAACCTCCCTGAACCTCAGTGCTCCTCACCCTCTCACTCACTCTCCCTCTTTCTCGCTATCCATTCGCTCTTCTTTCTGTCTCCATTTCAATGATCTACAACAACAAAAGCTCCTCTATGTCTGTTTCTACAAATCCACCTCCAGTTTCTTATTACAGGACTCAGTTAAGCTTCCGCCTGGAGTCTTCAGGACAAGATCCAACAAACAAAGGTCTCCTTAACATCAGCAAGACAATTCTAGACCTTTTCCAAACATACACAAAACAACAACAAAGTATGTAATTGACTAGTTAGAGGGAGAGTATGATTTGCTATTGACATTTTTGGTTGACAAAATAATAAATCCAATAGGCTCACAACCCCATATGTGGAAATACACTTTAATTCCTAATATTTTCATTATTACATGATTAACAATAAGACTTTTTGATCTGAACAGGCTTTTGGTCCTTCATATTTTACCAAGGAGAATTTGTGCCAGTTACACCAGTTTAATCTCTTGGATTGCCATAATAAACTCATGCCCCTAAATAAACAATTAGCTATAGAGTGCAGTACTTTATCATCAGAACAGTATATTTGTAACGAGTGCGCTGAGAGTCGGGAAGCAAGTTCAGGGAATGAGTGTTTTAATAAATAAAATGAACACAAAAAACACACCAACATGCTAACAGAGTCAATAACACATGAGGAAAGAACCAAGGAGAGGGACAGATATAGGGAAGATAATCAAGGAGATGATGGAGTCCAGATGAGTGTCATGAGGCGCAGGTGAGCGAGACGATGGTGACAGGTATGCGGGATAATCAGCAGCCTAATGACCTAGAGGCTGGAGAGGGAGTATACGTGACAATATTGGCTAGATGACTACGCATCACGGCTTTTGGAATAGGGCCTAAGGACACACGTATATAGTGATGACAGGGTGGATCCTCCTCACTGCCCTTGGTTGTACCACTACCATTAATTTAACCTTTCAGAAGACAGAGTGACCATAACACTATCAATCTTATGCCAACAAGCCTGTGACACAGCACTACTGAGATATAGTATAATTTGGTCTATCTACAGTCTCTTACTGCTTCAGCTCAAGGATAACTGTGGTAGGGTTACAGGGGCCCTAAAGCGATCAATGGCCATTGGCTGAAGTGTCACATTAATTGCAGTGTCCTGAGTTTGTTTATACACAACTGAACCATTGAATCCCAATACTGTACATTCACCATACATTCTCAGCTGAAGGAGAAGAATGGCTGTGATTGTAGAGGCAGCTCCTAGCCCAATGAAAGAGGGGGATTAAGCATCAAGTAATTGTGTTACTAGAGAGGATTAGATTATAGGAGAGAGAGAGAGAGACAGAGGGAGAGAGAAATGTAGGAGTGGAGCCTGAATTGCCCTCTCTAAGCATGTGACATGTATAAATGAAGGAAACATACTGTCTTTAATAATACAAAATTATTATAAAAAATAACATATCGTCTGAGTTCCAGCCTTTAGTTTCATAAGCTTGGTGAAAATAAAGGCATATTTTATTCTTCAGAAGGTTATTGAACATATTTAAAACATACATGCCCAGACAGTGGTGTTATTGAAAACACACACACATACACAGACAGGGTGTGCGTAAGAATGCACTTTCCCAGAATTACCGATGTTTTGCCTGGCAAATCTTGATCTGATGTAACAACTAACCCAATAGCCAAGCCAATATCAACTCACTTACTTACTTTTCCAACATTCAAAGTCACTGTATCAACTACGCTCTTGCCCTCATCTGATTCCATGTGATGGAAGGAGGCATTATGTAAAGCCAACCAACTTGACTAGTCATCCACATTGTTTATTTGCTGCAACGTCTCAGTAAATAACAATTGCTAAAGGAACCGCCCACTTTATAATATGTGCTGAAGTATATGTGCTTTTTTACTCTTTCCCCATATGCCTATAAGGCCAATACTGAGCATTAGCAGATAGTAAATTAAAACCAACATATTCCACTCTTTGGACCTTCCTAGAGAATTTAAACGTGTCCTTATGCAATGGGTAGTAGGCTACAGGACACTCCGGACATATTTCTGGAAAGCATGATACCAACCATAGGAAAACTCTGCCACATTACTATGAACTTCAGTAGGCCTAAATTCTATACATTTTAATAAGACACAAATCACGAGGCAACTATCACACCAAATGTTCAGTATAGTGACACACTAGCTATAGGACATAAGATTAAAATAGTGTCTCGGTATTGATGGAGAATCCTTTACGCACAGTTCCCCAACTTACCTCAAATAGTGGTAGGTCAGGGT
Organism: Oncorhynchus kisutch; assembly: GCF_002021735.2. Lineage (NCBI taxonomy): Eukaryota > Metazoa > Chordata > Actinopteri > Salmoniformes > Salmonidae > Oncorhynchus > Oncorhynchus kisutch. The sequence continues at coordinate 22,732,416 of NC_034176.2, read as the reverse complement.
CCAAATGTGTAAAACTGTTAAGGACCACGGGGCTTTCGTCCTCGCCAACCTCCAGCTTTACCCCATCCCAAATATTGCGCACCTTCCATGTTCCAGCATCGAACATCTCATCGAGGTATCCCGATTTGATGCTTTGCGCATCAGAGCACATCCCCATAAAGCGGACCATTAGTAACGGATACGATTACCACAGTCAATAGATGTGACAACCTTTCTTTGTCGTACATCCATAGTTACGTCTGATGATAGGCTACAATACATTTCATTTTACCAGAGGACCACACAGTAAAAAGTGAAGTACAGAGACGACGCTGGCTACTGTAGACTGCTAAAAGGCAGGCGCCTCGACCTACTGTATTTAGAAATTCATGACTCATTGCGGAATGTTACTCATAGCTCCTCCTTTCTGACCGTACCCGTCCCGCTGTGAATGTTATTACTATTAGGTCTCTGTGGAAACCGTTTCCAGATAAGGTATATTCAAGACTGAAATATTGGTCCTGTTAAAATGTTTCCAATGCAGATATCCATACAGGCAAGATGTATTATAGACATCACCTCAGTAGATACAGAAAAATGATAGAAAAAACAAAACTGTAGGCTATAATCCACTAAAACCTTATAAATAAATATAATGAATAAAAAAAACGCATCCGTGTTACAATTGGATGGACCATAGTCAGAGAACCACAGTGAGGGCAATTCCCTGGGAATTAGTGAGTAGAACAGCATAACTTAATTTAGCGCTGGGGTATTATAATATATACTGGGGTATTATAATCTAAACGTATAATATACGTTTATATACAGCAAACACATACCAATAAACATGACCGAACACGAGCTCTTTAATCCCACTCCACAGCCACTCTCAACCCATCCCACCCATCACCGTAGACCGCCCTCGTTTGGTTTCCATGTGCCATATATTTTGAATTGTGACGTAGAACATTCATTTTGAACCTTTCTAATCGCATAGTATCCACCGATTGTGAGCTAAAGATGAAAACCTTTCCAACGAGTGTTATTATATTATTGATCGATTGACTATGGCTTTCCAAATCCCCCAACACTGTTTGTAAGGTTCATTTTAAATTAATGTTTTTTAACCATTCCTGAACCTGTGACCAGAAACAAGCTACATAGGGGCATTACCAGAATACATTATTTAGTGATTCTGTCTCTTCGCAGCAAAATCTACAGAGCTGAGATTGTTGTATGCCCCCGTATATGCATTATGTTGGTGGTAAGAATGTTGTATAATAATTGAAATGGAAAAACTCGGAAGTGTCGAAAACAATTTGTTTGTATCAGTTCATATACCATGTGCCACGGAATCGAAAATCTCTATATTTTTCTATTTATGCCAATCCATTTCAGCCAATTTATATCTTTAATATATGGCAGACAAGTTCTCTACCTTCTCCTTCTTCCACTTCCCTCCTCCATTTATGTGGTAATTCTGCAATCAGTTGGTTGTCATTTTGGATTGAGCAGACATTCCCATATACACTGAACAAAAATACAGAGTCTGTGACATAACTCCACCATTTCTATTAATAATATCTTTAATAAATACAATACCATTTAAAAAAAATATTTTCATAAAGACTGTTTATTTTATAAATCATTATATTGGAGTTTAAGCATAATATTTGTTGTAATATTTGTTCTATATTTTCTGGAGGATAAAATTGAAATTGTAACCAGCTTTGTATGGCTTGTTTAAGAAATGGAGATACTTTAAAATACGTTTAATTTTCAATTAGTGAGAAATGAGAATTGTAATCTGTATAAAGGCAAATCGGCCATGTTTGAAGGAGGTGAGGCATCAACTATAGCATTCAATACTTTTCGCATTTTTGAAAACAGCTGCTTATACCACAAGGATAATACGTTTGCAGTTCAAAGGAATGGTATAATTGGTGTTATTTATGCCTCTTGTATTCTGTGGATGAGTGCCCATGTCATCTCCAACATTGACTGAACAGACCATTTTGCTGGTATTTTTCTTGAGTGACACTCCCCTCTACTGGTCAGAATTGGAACACACTTGGAACCTCTTGAGAACCAAGCTTTGCTACAAGACATTGCAAAATACAATATTCAACAACATAAAAATAAAAACAGGTGTGAATGTGAATTGGTTCATTCACATCTGCTTCAATAACAGGGGGTGTTTTCCCCAATACATTCCTGAGTCCACATTTTCTCCCCTTTCCCAGCATTCAGCAGCACAAAATACAGATTACCAGTGCTGCTACGCTTCAAATTCACAAATCTCTCCCTGAACAGCTGTATGGGATGAGGAGATACAGAAAGACAGAGAGATAGAGAGAGAGATGGAAATGGAAAGTTGTCAGCCTGTAGGTGCAAGCAGTTGGTTGCAATCAATGCAATGTAATTACTCTGCTACCTTTTGCCCTGTGATGATTTAACAACAGTCCGCCCTATTCCATTTGTCAGGCTTCCTTCTGGAATCAACAAATAGCAGTGTTGTTCTACTATGGCTCTGGCAAATACCCCAACATGCTTTACTACTCTCTCAGGAGGGACTTCATCCACACATGCATGCACACATACCTAACACACAAACTTTGCATAATACAGGCAGCACTCCTTACCTTAATTGAAATCATACGTTTTCTGACATTTTTAGCCAACCAACACACTCAACCCAGTGACCACAATTCCTGAGGTTGCCATGACAAAAAGGTTCCCATTATCCATAATTCAACAAGAATTTACCAAGCATAAATTAATCCACCTTGAAAAGCATGCATTGTCATCAGCAAATCTACATGGTGGTATCTGTTGACTAGGAAACTTGAATGATTTCGCTGCAATCTGCTGCTCATCAAATGGCTGTTGGGCAATTCCATGGTAACAGAATGATGTCACCAACAGCAAAAACCGTCAATCTGCTACCAAACTTTGCATCTGCACTGTTCTTTAAGTAAATGTGTTTGTGTCAAATGTTTAGTGCAAAATTCTTAAAAAGTTGTCATTGTGCACAGAATTTGATGGTTTATTTAACTTCGTAATCATTGTTTTTTGATTGGTATAGATTTTAATGTGAAAATTATTTGTCTCAGCATCAATCCGTTACTCTGGAATTTCCCTGTTGCTGATAATTCTAAGATCCGCAGCTTCAGACCTCTGCCATAGTGGGTCAGGGCCAGGCGGCAACACAGGCCATGGTGTTTTCAGTCTCAGGTCAGTGTTACATGAGTTCAGTCCTTGACCGCTCGTCTCATGACAAGCCCCTGTGAGCTAACAGACCCAGAGAGACAGGTCTCACCATATAACAACAGGCCTTTATATCACCAGACAGACTGTTTTAACCATGAATCATGTGCAAGCTATTCAGAAGAAAGAAAAATAATGCTAGTTGATCACAACAATTCTCTGCGTGAGTTAATTGAGAGGAGACCCCGGCCTTAACCTTTTTATGACACTTGTCATTGTGTTTTTGGCCACTGGGCTCACCTCAGGTTGTGCAATTGTACTATCTGTAACCTACAACTGCAAAATACAGAAGTATGAGCATATCTGACTTACAGTGCCTTCAGAAAGTATTCATACCCCTTGACTTATTCCACATTTTGATGTGTTACAGCCTGAATTCAAAATTGATTAAATATATGTTTTTCTCACCTACTTACACACAAAACCACATAACAACAAGTAAAAATATATTTGTAGAATTTTTCACAGATTTATGGAAAATTCAAATGAAATCTCTAATTTATAAGTATTCACACCCCTGAGTCAATCAATACACGTTAGAATCACCTTTGGCAGTGATTACAGTTGTGAGTCTTTCTGGGTAAGTCTCTAAGAGCTTTGCACACCTGGATTGTATAATATTTGCACATTATTCTTTAAAAAATTCTTCAAGCTCTGTCAAGTTGGTTGTTTATCATTGCTAGACATCCATTTACAAGTCTTGCAATAGATTTTCAAGCTGATTTAAATCAAAACTGTAACTAGGCCACTCAGGAACATTCAATGTCGTCTTGGTAAGTAACTCCAGTGTATTTCACCTTGTGTTTTAGGTTATTGTCCTGCTGAAAGGTGAATTTGTCTCCCAGTGTCTGTTGGAAAGCAGACTAAACCAAGTTTTTCTCTAGGATTTTGCCTGTGCTTAGCTCTATTTCGCTTCTTTTTAGCCTAAAAATGTTTCGTAGTCGATGACAAGCATACCCATAACATGATGCAGCCACCACCATGCTTGAAAATATGAAGAGTGGTACTCAGTGATGTGTTGTTTTGAATTTGCCCCAAACATAACGCTTTGTATTCAGAACATAGTGTAATTTTTTTTGCAGTTATCCTTTAGTGCCTTATTGTAAACAGAATGCATGTTTTGGAATATGTTTTATTCTGTACATTCTTTCTTCTTTTCACTCTGTCAGTTAGGTTAGTATTGTGGAGTAACTATGATGTCCATTAAACTCTGTAACTGTTTTAAAGTCACCATTGGCCTCATGGTGAAATCCCCCAAAAAATTATTCCACTTTGAAATTGTGGGGTATTGTGTGTAGTCCAGTGACACAAAATCTCAATTTAATCCATTTTAAATGCAGGCTGTAACACAACAAAATGTGGAAAAAGTCAAGGTGTGAATACTTTCTGAAGACACTGTAGAATAGAGTCAAAGCCAAGCTATTGGATAATATGCCACTGTCAAATGTGAGGAACACACACACGCACATGCTCAAGCTCACTAAAAGCATGTATAACATGCTAAAAGAAGCTAAGTAAAAAAAGATCAGATATCAAAGAAACTCACATTTCCCGGCGTAATATTAAGTGTATCAGAGTTGATGCCTACCTGTCTGTCTACCTCTCTGTGTCTCACAGTAATGAAGGCAGCCTGGCACATAGACTGAGTCCTACAGCAGCCTCCATTCCTCAGCAGTCCACAGGTCCACTGAGCCCACATCACTGCTTCCCTCAGAACCAGGAGATAACACTGGAGATGAAACCGGACCGGGATGAGCAGGGCTCAGAGTTCACCCTCCCCTCGCTCCCCACCCCAGTCACAGATTGGGTGACCACTTCAGGCCCACCCCAGTGGGTGTTTACTTAAACAGCTGGGTCAACACGCACAGAACAATAAAACATTAACTTCTACTCAAAAATAATAGGGATTCCAAAAAGCCTGTTAATAGCTTGTAAGAGTGAATACACTGTCCCTATGTTCAACTGCACAAACCTTAACAAACTTTGCGCTTTACTTCTCTGAACAGAAAATGAAATCACTGGCATCATGTTACCCTGGATTTCCCAGGGGTATTCCCATTCAACTAACGTTGTTACTCGCTCATTTGTGAGGCAAAATGTATACAAAAGCTATTAGGCCTAACAAAATATGATTATGACAATTCTATATTTGCATCAGAAAATCAACTAATGGATTGACAAATGTAGATTTCAGCTAAAACGAAAGCAAAAATGGTCAGCATAAGCAATTAAACCAAAAGTAGTGCCACTACCAACACAAGTACAGCTTCTTTATGGTGGAGTACGTATCGTTCGAACTATAAGTTACAGGTGTTTTTGTGGTGAATCTCTGATAAAGGTTACAGAGCCTAGTTTTATGGGGCGTTATGTGAACTAGAAGCTGAACAAGCTGAACAAAAAAGTCCACTAAGTCACATCGATATAGCTCTTAGAGGAACTTCCCCCTGACAGACGGAGAGGCGGCTCCTAAAGAAACCTTCCATTCAAGCACAGTGAAATAACTCCTGCGAACCAAGCAGCTGCTAGCCCATTCTGAGGCACTCCTAGCGCATAGGTCTTTGCATTTAAAAATCATTTTACAATACCAAAAGCAATCACTCTTAGGCAGTTTAAAAATACCTTGAGGAGACAGCCTATCTAATAGCAGGGGAAGCATGGTCTTTCTGACATGGTTTGGGGTGTCGGCATGCTTCACAGCCGAAACAGTTCGGAAGAGTTTGTGCATATATTATGACGACTTTTGTGATGTTTGTTTGTTTTGGACTTTGGTTCGTTTTTTCCCGGTTGTTCAGGCACACAACAATTCTTGAGGCAAGCCGAGGTCGTTAGCTGAAGTCTACGCCCCTTCGTCGATGATTGGTCAACAGTAGAGATCCTTCAGGAAAGTCTTTGTTGTCATTCAACAAGAAATTACTAATTTTCGTGCCCATTTTTTCATTTAGAAATACTACACCAAACATTTTTAAGACTGCCAGAGGGAACACAACATTTTTCTTTAAAATGCCCCCATGGCAATGATTCTGTTTTCCAATTTGTTCAACAGGTAATTGTAAGTACATCCTAGACCACAGGGACCTAGTACAACAAAAACAGGTTCCTCTATCATTAAGTGTATGAGGGTGTGAGTAAGAAGAGTACAGTTAGAGCAAAACAGCTGTCACAATGAAACACACAGAGATGCACCTGTCACAGTCAGAAGGAACTAGAGACCAGATCACATAGTCTATTTCCAAACTCAGTGAATAACAACAACACCAAACCATCAGCAAGTATTACCATATTTATAGCTATGTAATAAGCAATAAAAACACATCCACATTCAACAGTGGGCATGATCAAACATGTGTGAGAAAAAAAGCAGAAGTGAATGACATCACAGGGGAATGGTTGCCTAACTATACTGTGAATGTGTGCCAGACACACTGAACAGCTGAACCCCCACTCCGGTGGTAGCATACTGTAGCATACAAACAAGTCTTCTCTCTCTCAATCACAATCCTCTCTCTCTCACACACACACACACACACACACACACACACACACACACACACACACACACACACACACACACACACACACACACACACACACACACACACACACACACACACACACACACACACACACACACACACACACACACACACACACACACAACAGTCAAAGAGACTGCGGCTGCCTCAAATTACAACAGATTAGCTCTTTCTTACCAGATCATCCAGTATGTTTACAGGGAAATCAAACATACACATCTTGACTGGCTGAGCCAGGGCTTTGTGAAAGCTGGAGAGGGACTTGGTCTCCATGCTGATAATTTCACTCCAAGAGACAGAACACAGAGGGTAGAGGCTCCTGCAGCAACAGATCGCTACTCTCCCTTTTGCTTTAACTCTCACTCTGCATCAATGACATACACACACAAACAAACGGGAACTTCGGGCTGCTGCTGACAGAAACACCACCACTGCAGACTGGAAGGAACCCCTCCGCTCCCTCATCTGCTTCTTCTAGCCTCTCTCTCTCTCTCCCTCTCTCTCTCTCTCTCTCTCTCTCTCTCTCCCTCCCCCTCTTACTCTCTTTTCAACTCCACAGAGTGTTTCTCACAAGGGACTGTCTGTGTTCTCAGCAGCTGCCCAAGCCACTTTCTTCTATTTCATCCTGCTGTAGGTAGAACCCCTCAGCATTCAGCAGCACATTCAAACATTAGTGGCTGATTTTCCTTCCTCAGTAGCATTGTAATGTTGTTCGCACACCTTTTCACACGGACCACAGCCTACAGAAGTATGCAGACAGCAGAGAAAACAAGTAATTGTGTAAAGAGAGGTGCTGAAAAAACAACACATCCAGGTAAAACAATAGAAAATAGCTCTGGGGCAAATCCATGTCGCTATGTCGGCTGCTGTCAAGGCAAAATTAGAAGTGTTTGTTTGGCTGAAAGTGATACATTAGAGGTGCAATGTGTCCACACTCAGTCCACACATCTTTCTGCATGAAGTACTGCTCCTGTTAATGCCCAAGCTACCCTCTCTAGTAGCTCACTAGGACTTCAAACAGAGAGCTGAACTCAAATGAATGACAGACATGATACTGCATTTAGGTCACACAGCTTTTAGCTCAAATGGCTAAAGACTAAAGTCGCTTTTTACAAGATTAGACAAATAAGTTGTTTCTCCCATGAAAGAAGCATGTATAGACTTGGTACATTTTGATTTAAAACACATGGTTTCATAATTTACAAGAGTGATTCACAGTAGCTGTTGTGAAATGTAAGTTTCAAAAGCATCTACATGTAGTACTAGCGTACAATGCTCATTCAGAGAAGTGAGAAGAGACCAATTTGTAATCTAAACCAAATCAAACCCTAATTCGTAGATTGGGTGCAATTTAACATTGGCTATAGGTAGACAGATAAGTGGGCAGTGAAACAAGTATGTGTCCTCTATGTTCAATAGAACGAGGGTTGAGACACTGCAAACTGTTTTCAGATGCACTTCCTGCATAATGTAGAATAGTTGTTGTCAGGGAAACTGTAAGACAAATATGTCCCCTCATAGGGCTAAATCGTGTGGCCAATGCGATGGCTGCATGCATGCGAGTCTTGCCTCACTCCCACAGCCAGGACAGGAAGCTTGGTTGTGGCATAGGCTACACATCCACTTCCTGTGGACAAAGGCAGGACAGGGTGGTACACAGCACACTCAGAACCCCCACCATGCAGACAACACGGTGAGTCTTGTTCTGCTTAAAAGTATAATAGTCAATGCCACCGGACATCATCTATTCGTTATTAATAACATCGTCTTTGCTCTCCAATGTCAGCATGTTGTAAACACAAAATGTCTTTGGTGATATCCAAATCGTTTTATGGAACTTCCATGTCGGCTACTAGTTAGCCAGACTAGATAAAAGGGATAGTTACTAACAGGACCCAAACTGTAGTTGGCCAACCTTCTTGATAGCCACTCTAGCACTGGTGGGATACAATGGGATTTGCCAAATGTCTTGCAAAACAAACCGCTTTCCAAATGTCACTCTTTTGTTGGGTCTTTTGCCCATTCATCAGCAAAGATAAAAACAGCATATGCTCGCCATACCTGTGCATCCCTACTTCCTGGTCACCTGTGTGCCAATATACATGTGACCAATGACCCAACATATAGTGTCGTCTAGTGTACAAATTACGTGGAATATACAAAGACAAAAACTATGGACAACATAACACACAACAACCACATAAAGTGCATTCGGAAAGTATTCAGATCCCTTTACCTTTTTCAAATGTTGTTATGTTACAGCCTTGTTCTAAAATTGATTAAATTGTTTTTTCCCCCTCATTCATCAATCTACACACAATACCCCATAATGACAAAGCAATTTTTTTTAAATAAAAAAATTTAAACGGAAATATCAGATTTCCATAAGTATTCATATTCTCCCATTCTTCTCTGAAGATCCTCTCAAGCTCTGTCAGGTTGGATGGGGAGCGTAACTGCAAAGCTATTTTCAGGTCTCTCCAGAGATGTTTGATCGGGTTCAAGTTCGGTCTCTGGCTGGGCCACTCAAGGACATTCAAAGAGTTGTCCCGAAGTCACTCCTGTGTTGTCTTGGCTGTGTGCTTAGGGTCATTGTCCTGTTGGAAGGTGAACATTCACCCCAGTCTGAGGTCTTGGGTGCTCTGGAGCAGGTTTTCATCAAGGATCTCTCTGTATTTTGCTCCGTTCATTTTTCCCTGACTAGTCTCCCAGTCCCTGCCGCTGAAAAACATCCCCACTGCATGATGCTGCCACCACCATGCCTCACCGGAGGGATGGTGCCAGGTTCCCTCCATATGTGATGCTTAGCATTCAGGCCAAAGAGTTCAATCTTGGTTTCATCAGACCAGAGAATCCTGAGATGGTTGTCCTTCTGGAAGGTTCTCCCATCTCCACAGAGGAAATCTGGAGCACTGTCAGAGTGAACATCGGGTTCTTGGTCACCTCCCTGACAAAGGCCCTTCTCCCCCAATTGCTCAGTTTGGCCGGGCAGCCAGCTCTAGGAAGAGTCTTGGTGGTTCCAAACCTCTTCCATTTAAGAATGATGGAGGCCACTGTGTCCTTGGGGACCTTCAATGCTGCAGAATGTCTGTCAACTGTGGGACCTTATATAGACAGGTGTGTGCCTTGCCAAATCATGTCTAATCAATATAATTTACCACAGGTGAACTCCAATGAAGTTGTAGAAACATCTCCAGGATGATCAATGGAAACAGGATACACCTGAGCTCAATTTCGAGTCTCATAACAAAGGGTGTCACGCCCTGACCGTAGATATCTCTGTTTTCTATATATTGTGGTTAGGTCAGGGTGTGACTAGGGTGGGTACTCTAGGTTTTTGTATGTCTAGGGTTTTTGTATGTCTAGGGGTTTTGCATGTCTATGTTGGCCTGATATGGTTCCCAATCAGAGACAGCTGTTTATCGTTGTCTCTGATTGGGGATCATATTTAGGTAGGCCTTTTTCCCACTTTCTGGTTTGGGATCTTGACTTATGTATAGTTGCCTGTCAGCACTCTATTGTATAGATTCACGTTTTGTTTGTTATTTTATTAGTTTGTTCAGTGTTCATTATTTTAATAAAGAGAATGTACTCATACCACGCTGCAACTTGGTCTCCTTCATACGATGAACGTGACAGATGTTCCCACCAAAAATGGACCAAGCAGAGTATTCAGGAGGAATGGACCTGGGAGGAGATCCTGGATGGAGCAGGACTTTGGACGCAGGCCGGGGAGTATCGCCGACCTAAGGAGGAGATAGAGGCAGCGAAAGCGGAACGGCGACGATAATAGCTCAATGGAACAAGCACGAGAGGCAACCCCAATAATTTTTTGGGGGGGGGGCACATGAAGCAGTTGAGAGCGCTGCAGAGCGGGCGTGCTGAGGTGAGTGTCATCAGCCCGGTGTCACCTGTACCGGTCCCACGCATCAGGTCTCCAGTGCGCATTCATAGCCCAGTGCGTCCTGTGCTAGCTTCCCGCACTTGGCGGGCTGGAGTGAGCATCTAGTCAGGAAGGGTGGTGCCTCCTCTCCGCACTCGCCCTGAGGTACGTGTCATCAGCCCGGTGCCACCTCTACCGGTCCCACGCATCAGATCTCCAGTGTGCCTCCACAGTCCAGTATGTCCTGTGCCTCCTCCCCGCACTCGCCCTGAGGTGCGTGTCATCAGCCCGGTGCCACCTGTACCGGTCTCACGCATCAGGTCTCCAGTGTGCATCCACAGTCCAGTACGTCCTGTGCCTCTTCCCCACACTCGTCCTGAGATGCGTGTCATTAGCCCGGTGCCACCTGTACCAGTCCCATGCATCAGACCTCCAGTGCGCCTCCACAGTCCAGAGCTTCCGGCGACAATTCCCAGTCCAGAGCCTTCGGCGACAGTTCCCAGTCCGGAGCCTCCGGCGACGGTCCCCAGTCCGGGGTCTCCAGCGACGGTTCCCAGTTCCATGGTCCGGTTCCTCCGACAACGATCCATGGTCCAGTTCCACAGAAGCGGAGGGATCAGTGTAGGGAGCGGGGACTGCGTCCAGAAACAGAGCCGCCACCGAGGGTAGATGCCCATCCGGACCCTCCCCTATAGGTTCAGGTTTGCGGCCGGGAGTCCGCACCTTTGGGGGGGGGAGGGTACTGTCAAGCCCTGACCTTAGATATCTCTGTTTTCTATATATTTTGGTTAGGTCAGGGTATGACTAGGGTGGGTACTCTAGGTTTTTGTATGTCTAGGGGTTTTGTATGTCTATGTTGGCCTGATATGGTTCCCAATCAGAGACAGCTGTTTATCATTGTCTTGGGGCGGCAGGGTAGCCTAGTGGTTAGAGTCTTGGACTAGTAACCGAAAAGTTGCAAGTTCAAATCCCAGAGCTGACAAGGTACAAATCTGTCATTCTGCCCCTGAACAGGCAGTTAATGCACTGTTCCTAGGCCATCATTGAAAATAAGAATTTGTTCTTATTTAAATATTTTTCTTATATTTAGGCAGGCCTTTTTCCCACGTTCTGGTTTGGGATCTTGACTATGTGTAGTTGCCTGTAGTTGTCTGCCTTCATACGACAAACGTGACAAAGGGTCTGAATACTTGTGTAAATAATGTATGTCTGTTTTTTAGTTTTTTTATACATTTGCTAAAATTTAAAGAAACTGTTTTTGCTTTGTCATTATGGGGCATTGTGTTTGATGAAAAAATAGATATATTTAATCAATTTTAGAATAAGGCTGTAATGTAACAAAATGTGGAAAAAGTCAAGGGGTCTGAATGCACTGCAAGTAGGCTGAAATGGCTCCTACAGTGGTAATGGCATAGCCTTTATACTATTGGAACAATGACAGCTTGCAAAGTAAGTTTACACACAAAGGCATTGTATCATAACTTAACTCACATTACAACTCGTTCTGATGATTAAAGGGCAGGGCCAAAAAGATATAGAATGATTATAAGGAGCCTCTTCTGCATTGTGCACAGAAAACTAAGGCGTGTGATTTAAAATAAATCACAGATTCCTGTCACATTCCATAAAGAAGAAGGAGCCATATGTGTGCAGTGAGGCCAGCCTATTAGAGAGGAGGTCTGCTTTTTTCTATTCAGAATCAGAAATGAGCTCATATGCCACATCAAAACTGCTTAAAGTCATACAACAATGAAGAGAAAATGCATGAAGAAGATCAATCGTCTACAGTTTTGAAGTCAGGGAAGGAGAAAGACCGAGATCGAAAATGAACAGAGCCATCATTTCATGCCTTTTTAGGCATGTTTCTTAATATTCAACCCCCCACCCCCCCACCAGACACAGACAGACACACACAAGCACACAGACACGTGGACATAAAAAACAACTTTGTGAGGCAGTTCATGATAGGTTTATGTACAAAGGAAAACCTGTGTTCCAGGAGTGACGCAGAGAGCAACATCCTGCAAAACCTCTCCCTGCCTGAAAACTCATGGTCAACAGGTGATGTTACCATGGTAACCCCAGATATTGCCTCTCACATATGTATAATATATCAAAATCCAGAGAGAGCAAACAAGTCCATTTCAAAAGCTGTTGGAGAGTTTGTTGTTTTTGGGGGAGGCTTTCTTTGCATTCTTTATAGCCCAAGAGCTGAGTTTAACAATGGGAGGTCACCCTCCCTCAGACGCTGAAGGCCGGAGGGCCTGATCCAAAAAGGATATTTCCTAGAGAACTTCACTTCCTTGCCAAGAATATCATTGTGTTTATTGTTAATTCTTATCAATGCACAGCCTATTATAAAAACAATAGAGATTTAAATATTCAGCGTCATGCCCTTTATCTTTTAATCAGAAAAGTGTTCATGTGTGTATGTCATTAAATGTGAAGGCAGTCTACACAGGGGCCTTTGATGGAAACACACAGACAGATAAACACACATGATGAAGACATTGGAAATGCAAAGAGACTCCAGAAAGTGTTGTAGAGAGAGAGAAAGAGAGAAAGCATGAGTGTGTGTGAGTGAGTGAGAGAGATACAGAGAGAGAGAGAGATTATGTGTATCACATTCAGACCATATCTAATGAAACTGACTTACAGATGCTGTTGCAATGATGGATGTGAGATAGATGTTTATTCATGCACCAACGATGAGGGGATGATATTTCACCTTCAGCATAGTAGACCATAGGGAGAATTATCTACACATCCAATAAATGCATAAACATACTTGGGGTCTTGGGCATGCTGACAAATTACTATTCGCATGCATTCAGATTAGGGGTTTATTCAGTGAGGTTTCAGATGAAAATAATCCACCATGATCAAAATCATAATATGATGTATTATTTATTATGTGTGTCGACGCAACACTACAACACCGTGACAGCTAGTGCACCTCACATAATGAACGTTACCCCAGGTGACTGTAGTATACCTGTTTTTCCAGCATTATCATCCTCTCAATTTCATGACCTTCTTCAAATGTCTTCTCGTGCACGTTCAGAATAGATTCTCATTTCTTCTGTACCGGCATCCAGCATTTTGATTATCCACAGTTCGTGTACCAAATCAGCGATTGGTATCCTTGTGGAAATGTCCTCAGTGAGTTCAGCACCACCTTGAGTTGATATATAGTACGATACTGTAATAGTTTATTCAGATATTAGTCTAAACTTCACAATCCATTGCAATCGCTCAGCATTTAATTTCTAGGTCATCCTCTATCTTCATTCTCAAACCTCCCCCTGCAACCACGGGGGGCGTGCAATGCGCATTGGTCTGATTTTAACAATTTCATGATGCCATTTCTTTCTTTGGAATTGTTCATTTAATCCAGCCCCAGTAGTAATACAAACACTAGTCATATAATGCATGATCCTATCATTTTACGTTGGTGTACATCGCATCAAGCAGTGATGCGTTATGTCGACTGATGCTCAAAATAAACTTTTAAGAAAAGATTATTTACAGCTGTGCGACTAAATCTTTCAAATCCAGCTCGTAACCAGCCAATAAAAATTTTGAATTTACAGTATGAGTTAGCTCAAGCGTATAGAAAGTGTTCGCTCTTGAACATCCCACCAAAACGCATTACCAAGAGCGAAAATTCTGCGTTGATACGATGTACTAGAACAAGTCCCAACGCACAGAATTGTGGGAATTTATGTAAAATTAAGATGGCAGCCGCCTGTGCGAGAACTCTCGGTAAGGTCGGCTGGCACATTTTGGAGTCTCCACCATGTCGTGCTGGGAATATTGCCTCCCTGATTCCAAGGGTCCCGCTACATGGATCGAGCAGGGCCTACAGAACAGGTGGTGCAGGATTCCGTTCCAAACTGCTCTTCAGCACACCTCTGCGCGGTGGCAGGGTCCTGGGGTGTGCGTTCCTGTTTGGAGGGGGGCTTGGCTTGTATCAAACAATAAAGCTCTCCGTCCAACATCACCTTGCTGAAGAAGATGTCAAGGTAATAATACTTGGCAAGAATATTAATGTGAAAAATATTTTCGTTACTGGCCATGTATACTTGAAGCACAGTAATCTTATGTTTGTCAGCTAACAACCTCTGGTGTACTTTTGTCAAGTAGCTTGCCCAATGTTACATCCTCAAATGTGCCACATTTTTCGTTGTAAATGTATATGTAACGTTAATGAATGAAATGTACTTTTAACTGACATCCCTGTCTTTCTCAGCCTTCTGTTGGTGGCCTGAAGTTGACCTTGTATCAGTACAAGACCTGCCCGTTCTGCAGTAAAGTGCGAGCTTTCCTAGACTACCATGGGCTTCCATATGAGATTGTGGAGGTCAACCCCGTTATGAGGAAGGAAATCAAGTGGTCAACTTACAGAAAAGTGCCAATTGTGATGGTGAATGATGATGTGGTAAGAGGGGACACAGTCACTCTGCATGACTTGGTATTATAGTTACAACATACAGGTGTGTATGGGATGATGGGAAAACTTGTCAGGTGTTCTCTCTCTCTCCCCTTCTGTGCTCTTGACTCATCAGCAACTGAATGACTCCTCATTAATAATCAGTGCCTTGAAGACACGGTTGATGAGCAAGTAAGTAACTTCCTCTATGAAAAGTGTTCTTGTGTTTTCTTTACATGAAGTGGTCTGATTTCTCCATCTCCCCCTCAGGGATAAAACCATCTCAGAAATTCTGTGCTGTTACCCAGAGATGAAGGCCGTCAATGAGAAGGGGAAAGAGGTGATCGAGTTCAACAACAAGTACTGGGTGATGGTGAATGAAGCTGAAGGTCAGACGATGTACCCCGAGAAAGATTCCAGAAAGTAGGTGAACACATTGGGTGCCAAATTACTGCTGACCATATAATGACCAAAAACCATTCCGTGCATGGGTCATTCATGAAAATACATGCATGTCTGTCCAAATCTCTCTAAAGGTGTACATACATCACTACTCTTTTTAGATTATGATATTGCTTCTTCCAGTTACAGATAGGCCTGCGCCCATCAAGAAACTGACTGTTAGCACTACCAAATCCCCATGGATAGATTAATTAAAAAACTATGGCTGAGAGGGATAAGGCATAGGAAATAAGTCTTCCAACTCCGCAGATTGGCAAACATACAGTAAATTGAGATCACTAAACAAAAAGGAGAAAATATACCATGGAACAAAGATGATAGGTAAAAGCTCTGGAGTACCTTAAATGAAATTCTTGGGTAAAAAAAGCAAACTTGGCTCCGTCCTTCATTGAGGCAGATGGCTTGTTCATAACAAAACCCTTTGATATATTCACTTGACCAGATTAGCAAATTTAGGCATCACATGCAAACAACAAACGCTGAGTCTTCATATTCATGCATAACAGACCAAATAATGAAAGACAAGCAGTGTAGCAGAGGTGAACAAAGTTGTTGCTGTAGCAGAGGTGAACAAAGTTGTTGCTGTAGCAGAGGTGAACAAAGTTGTTGGTATCCATAAATAAGGACAAGCATCCTGGTACCGACAACCTGGATTGTAAATTGCTGAAGTTGGTAGCAGAATACATTGGGACTCCTATTTGCTACATCTTCCGTTTAAGTCTAGATGACGGTGTGTGCCCTCGGGCCTGGAGGGAGGCAAAGGTCATTCCGCTGCCCAAGAATGGCAAAGCACCCTTTAATGGTTCAAACAGCTGACCAATCAGCCTGTTACCGGTGCTTAGCAAACTTTTGGAAAAATCATGTTTAACCAAATACAATGTTATTTTACAGAAAAACAATTAAGACTTTCAGCATGCTTATAGGGAAGGGCACCTAATAACATGCCCGGCACTGACAAATGACTGATGATTCGCTGAAAGAAATTAATAAAAAGATTGTGGGAGCTGTTTTGTTAAATTTCAGTGCAGCTTTTGATATCATTGATCATAACCTATTGCTGAATACTGAGGTGTTATGGATTTTCATTGACTGAGTTACCTATTTACACTGAACAAAAATATAAACGCAAGATATAAAGTGTTGGTCCCATGTTTCCTGAGCTGAAATAAAAGCTGCCTGAAATGTTCCATATGCACAAAAAGCTTATTTCTCAGAAATGGTGTGCACATTTGTTTACATCCCTGTTAGTGAGCATTTCTCATTTGCCAAGATAATCAATCCACCTGCCACACCGCAGGTGTGGCATATCAAGAAGCTGATTAAACAGCATGATCATTACACAGGTGCTTCGGTGGGGACAATAAAACGTCACTAAAATGTGCAGTTTTGTCACACAACACTACATATGTTTCAAGTTGAGGGAGCACTCAATTGGCATGCTGACTGCAGGAATATCCTCCACAGATGTTGCCAGAGAATTTAATGTTAATTTCTCTACCATAAGCCGCCTCCAACGTCTTTTTAGAAAATTTGGCAGTACTTCTAACAGGCCTCACCGCCGCAGATCACCTGTACCCACACCAGCCCAGGACCTCCACATCTGACTTTTTTTTACCTGCGGGATCATCTGAGACCAGCCACCCGGACAGCTAATTAAACGGGGGGTTTGCACAACTGAAGAATTTCTGCACAAACTGTCATAAACAGTCTCTGGGAAGCTCATCTGCATGCTCGTTGTCCTCACCAGGGTCTTGACCTGATTGCAGTTCGGCATCGTAACCGACTTCAGTGGGCAAATGCTCTTCACGGATGAATCCCGGTTTCAACTGTACCGGGCAGATGGCAGACAGCGTGTAGGGTGTTGTGTGGCTGACTGTTTGCTGATGTCAACATTATGAACAGAGCGCCCCATGGTGGGGTTATAGTATGGGCAGGCATAAGCTACGGACAATGAACACAATTGCATTTTATCAATGGCAATCTGAATGCACAGTTACCGTTATGAGATCCTGAGGCCCACTGTCGTGCCATTCATCCTCCTCCAACACCTTATGTTTCAGCATGATAATGCACTGTCCTATGTCGCAAGGACCTGTACACAATTCCTGGTGGCTGAAGATGTCCCATTTCTTCCATGGCCTGCATACTCACCAGACATATCACTCATTGAGCATGTTTGGGATGCTCTGGATCAACGTGTACGACATCGTGTTCCAGTTCCCGCCAATATCCAGCAACTTCACACAGCCATTGAAAGGAGTGGGACAACATTCAGCAGCCTGATCAACTCTATTTGAATGAGATGTAAACTGCAGCTCAGTAAATTCTTAGAAATGGTTGCATATTGTGTTTATTTTTATTCAGTGTATTAATGGATGTCTAATGGAATTCGGTTGAGGGGTGTACCAAATTTTTCCTAATGACCTTCCACTGACCTTTGAATAAAGCCTGTGTCTATGTATGCTGATGACTCAACTGTGTACAAGTCAGCTACGACAGTCAAATAAATAACTGACACCCTTAACATAGAGCTCCAGTCAGTTTTAGAATTGGTAACTAGCAATTGACTGGTACTAAATATAAGAAAAACTAAAAGCACCGTTTTTGGGACAAATCACTCAAGCCTAAACCTCATCTAGATCGATTACTGAATGTGTTGATTCGGCAAGTTGAAGAGACTAACCTTCTGGGTGTAACACTAGATGGCAAGCTGGCATGGTCAAAACATATACTATAGACTCAATGGTTGCTAAAATGGGAAGAAATCTGTTCATGATAAGGTATTGCTCTGCTTTCTTGACATCTAAATCAACCAGACAGGTCCCACAGGCCCTAGTTTTGTCACAGCTGGACTACTGCCCAGTGGTGCAGCAAATAAGGACATTGCAGTGGGTCCAGAACAGAGCAGCGTGTATTGCACTTACTGTAGATGTACACAGAGGGAGAATGTCAGTGGTATGTATTCATGTCAATCTCTCCTGGCTCAAAGTTGAGAGATTTGACTGCATCACAATTGGTCTTTGTGCGAGGTGTTGATGGTTTAAATGTACTGAACTGTCTGCACATAGTTCAGACACTCAACGGTGCCACACAAGACATGCAGCCAGAGGTCTCTTCACAGTTCCCAGGTCCAGAACAGAGGCAGTGAAACACAGTATTAAGTAGAGCCATGACTACATGGAAGTCTCTGCCACCCCAGGTAACTCAAGCTAGCAATAAAAAACGATTTTTTAAAAACAGATAAAAGATCTTATGTTTGCGAAGGGGACTGTCAAGACAGACATTTGTATATACAGAAGTATGTGGACATCCCTTCAAATTAGTAGATTGGGCTATTTTAGCCACACCTGTTGCTGACAGATGTATAAAATCGAGCACACAGCTATGCAATCTCCATAGACAAACATTATCAGTAGAATGGCCTTACTGAAGAGCTCAGTGACTAACAATGTGGCACCGTCATCGGATGCCACCTCTCCAACAAGTCAGTTTGTCAAATTTCCAACCAGATAGAGCTGCCCTGGTCAATTGTAAGTGCTGTTATTGTGAAGTGGAAACATCTAGGAGCAACACCAGTTCAGCTGCGAAGTGGTAGGACACACAAACTCAGACAATGGGACCGTCAAGTGCTGACGCGCTTGACACAAACTGTCTCTCCTCGGTTGCAACACTCACTACCGAGTTGCAAACTGCTTTTGGAAGCAACGTCAACACAATAACTGTTCGTCGGGAGCTTCATGAAATGGGTTTCCATGACCGAGCAGCTGCACACAAGCATAAGATTACCATATGCAATGCCAAGCGTCGGCTGGAGTAGTGTAAAGCTTGCTACCATTGGTCTCTGGAGCAGTGGAAACGTGTTCTGGCATGTCCGACAGACGAATCTGGGTTTGGCAGATGCCAGGAGAATGCTACCTGCCCCAATGCATGGTGCCAACTGTAAAGTTTGGTGGAGGAGGAATAATGGGCTGGGGTTGTTTTTTTCATGGTTCAGGTTAGGCCCCTTTTGTTCCAGTGAAGGGAAATCTTAATGCTACATTATACAATGACATTCTAGGGGATTTTGTGCTTCCAACTTTGTGGCAACAGTTTGGGGAAGGCCCTTTTTCCTGTTTCAGCATAATGCCCCCATGCACAAAGTGAAGTCCATACAGAAATGATTTGGCAAGAACTGTGTGGAAGAACTTGACTGGCCTGCACAGAGCACTCAACCCTATCGAACGTCGACTGCAAGCCTGGCCTAATCGCCCAACATCAGTACCCAATCTCACTAATGCTCGTGGCTGAATGGAAGCAAGTCCCTGCTGTAATGTTCTATCATCTAGTGGAAATCACAGAAGAGTGGAGGCTGTTATAGCAGCAAAGGGGGACCAACTCCATATTAATGCCCATGATTTTGTAATGAGATATTTGATGAGCAGGTGTCCACATACTTATGGTCATGTAGTGTATTTTGTATTGTGTTATGTATTTTACTTGTTTTGTTTCCTGTTTGAATCCCAGGAAGAGTAGTAATTGGGGATGCTAATATAATACATGTCAAGCATCAGTTAGGCTTAAATGTCTCTGTTAAATCTCTTTCCCTTCAAACTGCTTTAGGGAGGAGATCAAATGGCGTAAGTGGGCAGATGATTGGCTGGTGCACCTGATCTCGCCCAATGTTTACCGGACCACTGGAGAGGCCCTGGCCTCCTTTGACTATATCGTCCGTGAGGGCAAGTTTGGCACTTATGAGGGATTCTTTGCAAAGTATGTTGGAGCAGCTGCCATGTTTGTCATCTCAAAAAGACTGAAAAGTAGGTGGGTGCCCCAATAAAAAATTTAAAAAAGATGATCTGTTCTAAGGTTTTGTAAATAGTTCTTGAATAAGTGGATTTTTCTGAATAACCAGCCAATGTTTGGTGATGAGCTCTGTTCTATATTAAACCCCTCTGTCCTGCAGACACAACCTGCAGGATGACGTGAGACAGGATCTGTACAAAGCAGTCAATGAGTGGGTGGTGGCCATTGGCAAGAAGAGGAAGTTCATGGGTGGAGACCAGCCCAATCTGGCTGACCTGGTAAGAGCACCACATGTCATGTGAAGTATTATCTTAGACTTCTATAACTTGTTTTGCTGATGAGACTTTTGTTTGTCTTTTTGTTTACTATAGACAAATAGTAAACAGGAAGTGTTTGCTAATTATGTCCACGACTCTTCTCTCTGCAGGCAGTGTATGGGATCCTGAGAGTGATGGAGGGTCTTGAGGCCTGGGATGACATGATGGAGAACACCAAGGTGAAGAGCTGGTACAGACGAATGGAGAAAGCTACAAAAAGCCACAAGGGCCAAACTGACACTGCTCTAAATATTGACCAGCAATAGGAGATCTGATTGAATAGCACTTCCAGCCCTCACTTAATCAGGAGATGTGAAGAGTTATTGCATTAAGGAGAGATGGGTGAAAAAAATGCTATACATTTGTCATAAGGCTCTTGTCCTCCTGATGCAATTCACAGAAATTGACTTCTCTAGCTAATATGGATTAGGCAAAAGGCCAACCTCTTGATTTATTTCCTGTGAAAATGCACCCAAATGATCTATGTTAATTTGCTTGAATAAACTTGCAGCAGCAAGCCGTTTAGTTGTAGATCCTTGATTACTGTGGCATTCTGTCTACCTGGTGTCAAGGCTGCAGTAACATGTGCACTGAGTATACTAAACATTAAGAACACCTGCTCTTTCCATGAGTCTGACCAGGTGGAAGCTATGAACCTTATTGTCACTTAATAAATCCACTTCAGTGGGGAGGAGACAGGTTAAAGAATTGTTAAGCCTTGGGACAATTCAGGCATGGATTGTGTATTTTTTATTTTACCTTTATTTAACTAGGCAAGTCAGTTAAGAACAAATTCTTATTTTCAATGACGGCCTAGGAACAGTGGGTTAACTGCCTGTTCAGGGGCAGAATGACAGATTTGTACCTTGTCAGCTCGGGGGTTTGAACTTGCAACTTTCCGGTTACTAGTCCAACTCTCTAACCACTAGGCTACCCTGTGTGCCATTCAGAGGGTGAATGGGCAAGACAAAATATTTAAGTGCCTTTGAATGGTAGAAGGTGCCAGGCGCACCGGTTTGTGTCAAGAACTGCAACACTGTTGGATTTTTCACACTCAACAGTTTCCTGTGTATATCAAGAATGATTCACCACCCAACTTGACACAACTGAGGTCGACATGGGCCAGCATCCCTGTGGAACTCTTTCGGCACCTTGTAGTGTCCATGTCCCGGCGAATTGAGGCCATTTTGAGGGCTTAAGGGGAGACGACATTAGATGTTCCTAATGTTTGGTATAGTCAGTGTATATAACATAAGTAAAACCAAATTAGCAGCTTTACATTTACATTGCATCTGTGTAAACATTGTCAAATACCTCCTACACACAGTCTTAGCATTTTGGATTACATTTTTTCGCCCCCATTCTGTTTTCCAATATACTTGAAGGTTCAAATGATTGCACGAGCTAACATGACTTAGTTTAATTAGCTACATCTGATAATCAGTATATTATTTTCCTCAGGGTTTGAATTCCCCTAAAAAAAAAAGCGCAGTAATCCTGTTTCAAGATTCTCTTTCATCTGTTAACTTCTTGACTGATGCTAATTGTTCCTCATTGTTGTTCTTGAGGGTTCCAGTCATAGCCAGATTAATTACATTCTCATTCTTATCAACTATGCAGGGTGTAAGAAGTGAAATGATTGTTATAATTTGGCAGCATCCATTGGACAAAGTGGTACCGAGACTCCTAACAAATTTAAAAACACCCCAATGATGTTCATACATGTAAAAATGTTCAATAAAAATGAGTAAACTGATAATGTATCATGTTCTCATTCAGGAACACTACATTGTTCTATTTTGCAAGATATGGCTATAACATTTCATACTTTACAAGTTACACAAGTATTCCCTAGAATTATTATACACTATAAAAACATGAGCAAATTGCATGTCTATGAACAAATGTTTGTGGATTACCTTCCCTTATCTACAACAACACTGACAATATGACTTGAACAGTGGATGTCATGATAGTTACTGGTTCTAAAAGTAAATCAACAAATAAGAACCGAAAGACAAGATAAAGGAAGTCACATTCTCAAAACCTTAAGGGACAGAAATCCATCCAATAAAAATACCCCATAGGTTGAAATTTACAAGTAATGCACCTCAGCCACACTCAAGGTACTAAACGACATCATAACCGCCATCGATAAAAGACAGTACTGTGCAGCCGTCTTCATCGACCTCGCCAAGGCTTTCGACTCTGTCAATCACCATATTCTTATCGGCAGACTCAGTAGCCTCGGTTTTTCGGATGACTGCCTTGCCTGGTTCACCAATTACTTTGCAGACAGAGTTCAGTGTGTCAAATCGGAGGGCATGCTGTCCGGTCCTCTGGCAGTCTCTATGGGGGTGCCACAGGGTTCAATTCTCGGGCCGACTCTTTTCTCTGTGTATATCAATGATGTTGCTCTTGCTGCGGGCGATTCCCTGATCCACCTCTACGCAGACGACACCATTCTATATACTTTCGGCCCGTCTCTGGACACTGTGCTATCTAACCTCCAAACAAGCTTCAATGCCATACAACACTCCTTCCGTGGCCTCCAACTGCTCTTAAACGCTAGTAAGACCAAATGCATGCTTTTCAACCGGTCGCTGCCTGCACCTGCATGCCCGACTAGCATCACCACCCTGGATGGTTCCGACCTAGAATATGTGGACGTCTATAAGTACCTAGGTGTCTGGCTAGACCGCAAACTCTCCTTCCAGACTCATATCAAACATCTCCAATCGAAAATCAAATCAAGAGTCGGCTTTCTATTCCGCAACAAAGCCTCCTTCACTCAAGCCGCCAAGCTTACCCTAGTAAAACTGACTATCCTACCGATTCTCGACTTCGGCGATGTCATCTACAAAATGGCTTCCAACACTCTACTCAGCAAACTGGATGCAGTCTATCACAGTGCCATCCGTTTTGTCACTAAAGCACCTTATACTACCCACCACTGCGACTTGTATGCTCTAGTCGGCTGGCCCTCGCTACATATTCGTCGCCAGACCCACTGGCTCCAGGTCATCTACAAGTCTATGCTAGGTAAAGCTCCGCCTTATCTCAGCTCACTGGTCACGATGGCAACACCCATCCGTAGCACGCGCTCCAGCAGGTGTATCTCACTGATCATCCCTAAAGCCAACACCTCATTTGGCCGCCTTTCGTTCCAGTACTCTGCTGCCTGTGACTGGAACGAATTGCAAAAATCGCTGAAGTTGGAGACTTTTATCTCCCTCACCAACTTCAAACATCAGCTATCTGAGCAGCTAACCGATCGCTGCAGCTGTACATAGTCTATTGGTAAATAGCCCACCCTTTTCACCTACCTCATCCCCGTACTGTTTCTATTTATTTACTTTTCTGCTCTTCTGCACACCAATATCTCTACCTGTACATGACCATCTGATCTTTTATCACTCCAGTGTTAATCTGCAAAATTGTAATTATTTGCCTACCTCCTCATGCCTTTTGCACACATTGTATATAGACCCCCCCTTCGTTTTCTACTGTGTTATTGACTTGTTAATTGTTTACTCCATGTGTAACTCTTTGTTGTATGCTCACACTGCTATGCTTTATCTTGGCCAGGTCGCAGTTGCAAATGAGAACTTGTTCTCAACTAGCCTACCTGGTTAAATAAAGGTGAAATAAAAAAAAAATAAAAAAAAAAATATGACTTTGGCGAACCCAAAGATTATCACTGCAGTGAATGAGAAAAGGGGAAAAAACCTTGAACCATACACAGCAAGAAGCCACATTAACTACCTTGAAAATGATCTTCTCAACAACGGTAAGGAACAATGACTCTGTAAATCTAGCACTAAGAATAACCATTTTATCCAATATTGCATTCATGATACTGGCCATGATATATGCAAATGTATTTTTGGCATACTATACAGTGCATTCGGAAAGTATTCAGACCCCTTGACTTTTTCCACATTTTGTTACGTTACAGCCTTATTCTAAAATAGATTAAATAAATAAAAACAAAGCAAATTTGAGGAAAACGCTACCCAAGTTCTACCAACACATTGACTGTAGCACTCACACTGAGAAAACACACCACTGCTACTCAGATTTTCAAAATGCCTACAAGGTCCTCCCCCATCCTCCCTTTGGCAAATCTGATCACGACTCAATTTTGCTCCTCCCTTCCTATAGGTAGAAACTCAAACAGGATGTACCCGTGCTAAGGACTATTCAACACTGGTCTGACCAATCGGAATCCACGCTTCAAGATTGTTTTGATCACGTAGACTGGGGTATGTTTCGGGTAGCCTCATAACCAGAAACTGTGGATAGAGGGCAGCAATCGCACAAAACTGAAAGTGCAAACAACCATATTTAACCATGGCAAGGTGACTGGGAATATGGCCGAATACAAACAGTGTAGTTATTCCCTCCGTAAGGCAATCAAATAGACAAAATGTCAGTATAGAGAAAGCGGAGTTGCAATTCAACGGCTCAGACACGTGACGTATGTGGCAGGGTCTACAGACTATCATGGACTACAAAGGGAAAACCAGCCACGTTGTGGACACCGACGTCTTGCTTCCAGACAAGCTAAACACCTTCGTCCACTTTGAGGATAACACTGCCACCGACACGGCCCGCTACCAAGGACTGTGGGCTCTCCTCCGTGGCCGACATGCGTAAGACATTTAAGCGTGTTAATCCTGTCAGCCCAGACAGAATCCCAAGCCGCGCCCTCAGATCATGCCCAGACCAGCTGGAGTGTTTACAGACATCTCTCCCTATCCCAGTCTGCTGTCTGCACTTGCTTCAAGATGTCCACCATTGTTCCTCTACCCAAGAAAGCAAAGGTAACTGAACTAAATGACTATCGCCCCGTAGCACTCACTTCTGTCATCATGAAGTACTTTGAGAGGCTACTTAAGGACCACCCCTCTACTTTACCTGACACCCTAGACTCACTTCAATTTGCTTACCGCCCCAATAGATACACAGACGATGCAATCGCCATTGCACTGCCCTATCCCATCTGGACAAAAATAATATCTATGTAAGAATGCTGTTCATCGACTCTAGCTCAGCATTCAATACCAGTACCCTCCAAGCTCATTATTAACTCGAGGCCCTGGGTCTGAACCTCGCCCTGTGCAACTGGATCCTGGACTTCCTGACAGGCCGCCCCCAGGTGGTAAAGGTAGAAAACACCTCCACTTTATTGATCCTCAACACAGGGGCCCCACAACTCCAACTCAATCAACAAGTTTGCAGACGAGAAAAGCAGTAAGCCTGACTACCAACAATGACGAGATAGTGGTGCGGTCGGCTCAATGCATCACCAGGGGCAAACTACCTTCTCTCCAGGACACCTACAGCACCCAATGTCAAAGGAAGGCCAAAAAGATCATAATGGACAACAACCTCCTGAGCCACTGCCTGTTCACCCCACTATCATCCAGATCGCGAGGTCAGTAGAGGTGCATCAAAACAGCTTCTATCGCAAGGCCATCACTAGGCGGCTTCCACCCAGTTACGTAACCCTGCACCTTAGAGGCTGCTGCCCTATGTATATAGACTTGAAATCACTGGCCACTTTAATAATGTTTCATATTTTTGCTTTACTCATCTCATACTGTATTCTATTCTACTGTATTTTGGTCTATGTCACTCCAACATTGCTCATCCTAATATTTATCTATTCCTTAATTCCATTATTTTACTTTTAGGTTTGTGTGTATTGTTGTGAATTGTTAAATATTACTGCACTGTTGGAGCTAGACCCGCAATAACACTACACCCACAATAACATCTGCTAAACATGTGTGACCAATCAAATTTGATTTGATTAAACATTAGGCACTGTATGGAAGACACATTGGATTGTAAAGAGACAAAACAGACCAATAGTCCTGTGTCTCCACCAGTTCAAATTCAAGGTCATATGAACTCACCACAAACTTCTCGGCCAGTTTTTAACTGACAAAGTCTGTGCCGTTATGCTGTTGGGATGCTGGGAGGTGGACACAGACTTCCCTCCAGACACCACCAATCGCCCAGACAACAGCTTGTCAATCTTGTCAAAAATGTCACTGAGCTTGGAACCTGGATATTTGACAAACATGCCGCAGACAATTTCAATCTCACATGTTAAAGCAATGTTTACCTTCTTTCACTGTACTACAGATATGAGTGTCATTATTTGTCTCTGATCCATATCCATAACCCACAGACGCACCTGAGATCTGGCTGACATTCTTACCTTATTTTTCTGAAACATAAAAAAAACTAAGCAATATCAATTTTGCCATTCATTTTTAATGCAGCTTTTAATGTGAAGGTGTATTGTGAAGGTGTATCATAAAGTGGGTACTGCATGTTCCTATTACGGCATTTCTTATTCATGCAGGATCAACCAACCTGAATATCCTTAGGGTTGTTCAGGCCTTCAAAAGACTGCGCACACTGGTTCGCTGAGGCCTGGAGCTCTTGGTACCACTGGTTAGCTGAGGCCTGGAGCTCTTGGTACCACTGGTTAGCTGAGACCTGGAGCTCTTGGTACCACTGGTTAGCTGAGGCCTGGAGCTCTTGGTACCACTGGTTAGCTGAGGCCTGGAGCTCTTGGTACCACTGGTTAGCTGAGGTCTGGAGCTCTTGGTACCACTGGTTAGCTGAGGCCTGGAGCTCTTGGTACCACTGGTTAGCTGAGGCCTGGAGCTCTTGGTACCACTGGTTAGCTGAGGCCTGGAGCTCTTGGTACCACTGGTTAGCTGAGGCCTGGAGCTCTTGGTACCACTGGTTAGCTGAGGCCTGGAGCTCTTGGTACCACTGGTTAGCTGAGGCCTGGAGCTCTTGGTACCACTGGTTAGCTGAGGCCTGGAGCTCTTGGTACCACTGGTTAGCTGAGGCCTGGAGCTCTTGGTACCACTGGTTAGCTGAGGCCTGGAGCTCTTGGTACCACTGGTTAGCTGAGGCCTGGAGCTCTTGGTACGACTCTGCTTGCTTTAGTCTACAGGCCTTTGGGAAGAAGAGAGCTTTTTATTTTATTTTACCCCTTTTTCCTCCCCAATTGCGTGATATCCAATTGGTAGTTACAATCTTGTACCATCACTGCAACTCCTGTATGGACTAGAGAGAGGCGGGAGAGGCGAAGGTCGAGATACACTGCTCGCTTAACCCGGAAGCCAGACGCACCAATGTGTCGGAGGAAACACCGTACAAGTGGTGACCAAAGTCAGCTTGCAGCAGTGGTGGAAAAAGTACCAATTGTCATACTTGAGTAAAAGTAAACATACCTTAATAGAAAATGACTCAAGTGAAAGGCACCCAGTAAAATCCTACTTGAGTAAAAGTATTTGGTTTTAAATATACTTAAGTATCAAAAGTAAAAGTATAAATAATTTCAAATTCCTTATATTAAGCAAATCAGGCGGCACCATTTCCTTGTTTTTTTTAAATTTACGGATAGCCAAGGACATGCTGCAACCCTCAGACATAATTTACAAATTAAGCATGTATTTAGTGAGTCTGCCACATCAGAGGCAGTAGGGACGACCAGCAATGTTCTCTTGATAATTGTGTGAATTAGATCATTTTTCTGTCCTGCTAAGCATTCAAAATGTAATGAGTACTTTTCGGTGTCAGGGAAAATGTATGGAGTAAAAAGTACATCATTTTCTTTAGGAATGTAATGAAGTAAAAGTTGAAAGTTGTCAAAAATATAAATAGTAAAGTAAAGTACAGGTACCCCAAAAAACTACTTAAGTAGTACTTTCAAGTATTTTTACATCACTGGCTTGCAGGCACCCGGCCCGCCACAAGGAGTCGCGACCCGACACCCGGCCGGCCAAACCCTCCCCTAACCCGGATGACGCTGGGCCAATTGTGCGCTGCCTCATGGGTCTCCTGGTAATGGCCGGCTGTGAGACAGCCTGGGATCAAACCAGGGTCTGTAGTGACGCCTTAGACCGCTGCAGCACTCGGCAGAACAGTGCTTTTAAACCGATTGTTCAATTCCTAACCTTTCACTCATTCGTATCCAAACTAAAACATTCCTGACTTTCCTTTTATCCATCCATTTATCCTCCCTCTCCTTACCCTTATTCCGTTCTTTCTCTTTGGCTGACAGAGCTACATTCTTCTTCTGCTCCTCCTGCTGGGCCTGCAGCTCTGACAACTTCCTGCGCTCCTCTTCCTCCCGCTGCTCCTTCCTCGTCACCTGGGCAGCAGCCTCTTGCAACATCCGGATCAGTGACCTCATCTCATGCAGTGCCCGCTCTGCCACCATCCTGTTCTCCACACTGGAGAACTCTCCCTACACAAGCACACAGCCACTTACACATATTGAGCAGAGTAGGCACATAAAACATCGCAACAATGGAGATGTTTACTTTCCCCCATACTCTGATGAAGAACCATGATGGAAGAGTTCCATCATTTGACATATGGTGCTATAATGTCTATTGAAAGTGCAATTTAGGCCATTCAAGACTCATTCTATTATAGATGAATGAAGAATAGGATCTCACTGACCTCAGCTGTTGTGCGCACCACCTCCGACACTTGGGAGCATAGATGGTTGACGCGGGTGCTATAGGATGTGAGACCAGGGGTCGGGTCTGATTGGGTGGGTGCGGCCAGCTCCAGGAGCTGATTGAGTTGCAGTATCTCTTCCTGGATGGCGTTGAGAGCGCGCAATCTCTCCCTACCCTCCAGTTGTCTCTGCTTCTCAAACTCCCCCTCCCGCAAACGCTGCTGCTCCTCCTCCCGCAGGCACAGGTTCAGGATCTGTGGAGGAGGATTTTCCATCTTTATCTGAACACTATTGTTTTGCATTTTGCTTTCTGAATTTCTAGTAGTTAAACTTTCAATACCTTTACTCTGTTTTTGTGCTCTTACAACTCGTGGAGCCCAAGGCTTTTTTGTGTTCTCTTAAAGAAAGAACACAAGCAGCAAATGAGAAAGACAAGCAGCAAATGAAGATTGACATGTAACACATTTTCAGTCCTGTCACAGGGACAGAAGCCTATTGGTGGGTGAAAAGGAGACTATTTTTTGAGGTGAAACAAGCAGTTACTCTCTGCTTTACTTAGCAGGGTCTTGTAGATGACATGGAGCCAGTGGGTTTGGCGACGAACATGACGACAACACCACCCTTATTGCTCTTATTCTTCTCACTTTGCTTGGTGAGGTAGATTCCTGCTATAACTTGATGACCCTTCACATACCTAACCATTTACTTGGCTCTCTTGTAGAGTGTATCCATTTTCATGATATCCTTGGGGAGCATATTCAATGCATGAGCAGCACAGCCAATGGGTGTGATGTGAGGGTAGGACTACTTTAAAACTCAGACAAAACAGAGATGCTTGTTCTAGGTCCCAAGAAACAAAGAGATCTTCTGTTGAATCTGACAATTAATCTTAATGGTTGTACAGTCGTCTCAAATAAAACTGTGAAGGACCTCGGCGTTACTCTGGACCCTGATCTCTCTTTTGACGAACATATCAAGACCATTTCAAGGACAGCTTTTTTCCATCTACGTAACATTGCAAAAATCAGAAATTTTCTGTCCAAAAATGATGCAGAAAAATTAATCCATGCTTTTGTTACTTCTCGGTTAGACTACTGCAATGCTCTACTTTCCGGCTACCCGGATAAAGCACTAAATAAACTTCAGTTAGTGTTAAATATGGCTGCTCGAATCTTGACTAGAACCAAAAAATGTGATCATATTACTCAAGTGCTAGCCTCCCTACACTGGCTTCCTGTCAAGGCAAGGGCTGATTTCAAGGTTTTACTGCTAACCTACAAAGCATTACATGGGCTTGCTCCTACCTATAGCTCTGATTTGGTCCTGCCGTACATACCTACACGTACGCTGCGGTCACAAGACGCAGGCCTCCTAATTGTCCCTCGAATTTCTAAGCAAACAGCTGGAGGCAGGGCTTTCTCCTATAGAGCTCCATTTTTATGGAATGGTCTGCCTACCCATGTGAGAGACGCAAACTCGGTCTCAACCTTTAAGTCTTTACTGAAGACTCTTCTCTTCAGTGGGTCATATGATTGAGTGCAGTCTGGCCCAGGAGTGTGAAGGTGAACGGAAAGGCTCTGGAGCAATGAACCGCCCTTGCTGTCTCTGCCTGGCCGGTTCCCCTCTTTCCACTGGGATTCTCTGCCTCTAACCCTATTACAGGGGCTGAGTCACTGGCTTACTGGTGCTCTTTCATGCCGTTCCTAGGAGGGAACGTCACTAAGGAGACTAAGGAGATGATTGTGGACTACAGGAAAAGGAGCACCGAGCACACCCCAATTCTCATCAACGGGGCTGTAGTGGAGCAGGTTGAGAGCTTCAAATTCCTTGGTGTCCACATCAACAACAAACTAGATTGGTCCAAACACACCAAGATAGTCGTGAAGAGGGCACGACAAAGTCTATTCCCCCTCAGGAAACTAAAAAAATTTGGCATGGGTCCTGAGATCCTCAAAAGGTTCTGCAGCTGCAACATCGAGAGCATCCTGACCGGTTGCATCACTGCCTGGTACGGCATTTGCTCGGCCTCCGACTGCAAAGCACTTCAGAGGGTAGTGCGTATGGCCCAGTACATCACTGGGGCAAAGCTGCCTGCCATCCAGGACCTCTACACCAGGCGTTGTCAGAGGAAGGCCCTAAGAATTGTCAAAGACCCCAGCCACCCCAGTCATAGACTGTTCTCTCTACTACCGCATGGCAAGCGGTACCGGAGTGCCAAGTCTAGGACTAAAAGGCTTCTCAACAGTTTTTACCCCCAAGCCATAAGACTCCTGAACAGGTAACAAAATGGATACCCGGACTATTTGTATTATGTGCCCCCACCCTTTTACGCTTCTGCTACTCTCTGTTCATCATATATGCATAGTCACTTTAACAATACCTACATGTACATACTACCTCAATAAGCCTGACTAACAGGTGTCTGTATACAGCCTTGCAACTGTTATTTTCAAATGTCTTTTTACTGTTTTATTTCATTACTTACCTACACACACACACACACACACACACACCTTTTTTTCCCCGCACCATTGGTTAGAGCCTGTAAGTAAGCATTTCACTGTAAGGTCTACTACACCTGTCGTATTCGGCGCACGTTACAAATAAACTTTGATTTAATTGAACATCAGCAAGTAATATACACGGAAGCGGTGCGTGGTGTGTGCGCCTCCTGAGTCGGAAAAAGTAAGATAGTCGTACTCCTGGTTGTAATGCTGGTGAATTACCGCCGCTCTGATATCCCAAAGTTCTTCCCGGCTGTATGTAATAACACAAAAACATTTATAGGCTAATAATGTAAGAAATAACACATAAAAAAAAAAGAAATACTGCAAAGTTACCTTGGGGCTAGAAGCACGGCTGCCCTATCTATCGGCGCCATTTTCCACAAAGGGCAGAGATCATCCGTACACCTACTCTGCCTCTGACAAAGACAAGGCGGTTGGAACCAAAAATCTCAAATTTGGACTCAAAGGACAGATTTCCACCGGTCTAATTTCCATTGCTCGTGTTTCTTGGCCCAAGCAAGTCTTGAAATGTTGCGGATTGACTGACCATGTCTTAAAGTAATGCTGGACTGTCATTTCTCTTTGCTTATTTAAGTTGTTCTTGCCATAATGTGGACTTGGTCTGTTACCAAATAGGGCTATCTTCTGTAAACCACCCCTACTACCTTGTCACAACACAAATGATTGGCTCGCATTAAGTT
The DNA here is from genome assembly GCF_002021735.2 of Oncorhynchus kisutch. Classification (NCBI taxonomy): domain Eukaryota; kingdom Metazoa; phylum Chordata; class Actinopteri; order Salmoniformes; family Salmonidae; genus Oncorhynchus; species Oncorhynchus kisutch. The sequence goes on along the minus strand of NC_034176.2, from coordinate 22,700,047 downwards.
AAGAAATTCCACAAATTAACTTTTAACAAGGCACACCTGTTAATTTAAATGCATTCCAGATTACTACCCCATGAAGCTGGTTGAGAGAATGCCAAGAGTGTGCAAAGCTATCAAGGCAAAGTTTGGCTACTTTGAAGAATCTCAAATATAAAATACAATAATTTTGATTTCTTTTTTTTGGTTACTACATGATTCCATGTGTTATTTCATAGTTTTGATGTCTTCACAATTATTCTACAATGTAGAAAATAGTACAAATAAAGTAAAACCCTGGGATGAGTAGGTGTCCAAAAAGTTTGACTGGTACTGTATATACCAATTAATTGTGTATTACAGCCAGATAAATCAGACTACTCATGAGCCAACTATACTAATGTTGTTTTAGTAAACACAACACAACTTTTACAATAACTGAACCAGTAGCAAGAATGCTAGGTAGTGGTCACGTTCATTACCTCCCCCATTTCGTGCCAATCTGGGTTGTATTTCGGTCTTTCTTTTGATGAGTTTTTTAAGGCCTTGTAGAGAAATGCTATTTCTTATGCAGGTGACCAAACTATTGTTAATTTACCACCTTGTCTGAATCGATCCTTGACCGACTCGCCCGTCTACACATCTAATTTCTAACAGCCTCCAATGTATCCCATCGTAAACGTTCAACAACCATGTCGGCGTGTAAATAAACACACATTCGACACTGAGAAATCGGTGATGCCGTGATTAACTTGTCAGCGGCTTGCTTAATGGGCTTGCTGCATACGGTGCCGCCTAAAGTAAAACTCCGAAGTGCACAATTTCCGTCTATTTCGAGTTCAGATACAACAATGGTTCCGCGTCAAGGAACCAAACAGTTACAAAGCTACGTTGACCTCATAATGGATACAATTAAATCAAAACATATATTTTTTTTTATGTATCTATGGAAAATACTGTGGAAAAACACTGGATAAATATTTCGTTTTTCATATATGTTGTGAATTTGTCGTTTGTGAAAGAGTGAAACATGTCTGACAGTCCATTTCAATTTTAAGATTTTATCATAGTTTTGATTAACAGTATACAGTACATTTATACTGAAAATAACAAATAGATCATTGGTAAAACTCATACAATATAAGGCTAACACTATTCAATCAGATTGGTAAGTGTGTGTGTAGAGAGCTTGATAGCACAGAGTCACCAAACACATTACTATATGAAGCTTTGAGAAACTGAACATAATTCTGCAGGCTGCGATTGGTAGAGTCAGATTGTTCCAGTCTCTCCTTCATGTTCTTCAACTGATTCTGGAATCGTAGCTCCATCTGCAAAGAAAAAAAGACACATATTAATTAAGTTTGACACAGTTAACATCATACCTTATTATGGTGTTCAGATTTTGAAGTTTGTATAGATATACAGTATTTTGGGGTATTTTATTAGGATCCCCATTAGCTTTTGCGATAGCAGCAGTGTTGTAAAGTACTTAAGTAAAAATACTTTAAAAGTACTACTTAAGTAGTTTTTGGGGGTATCTGTACTTTACTATTTATATTTTTGCCTGCTTCACTACATTCCTAAATAAAATAATGTACTTTTTACTCCATATATTTTCCATGACACCCAAAAGTTACATTTTGAATGCTTTGGTGGTCAAATTCACACACTTATCAAAACAACTTCCCTGGTCATCCTTACTTTCTCTGATCTGGTGGAGTCACTAAACACAAATGCTCCATTTGTAAATATGTCTGTATTGGAGCGTACCCCTGGCTCTCCGTAAATAAATACAAATCAGAAAACAGTGCCGACTGGTTTGCTTAATTTGAAAGGATTTATACTTTGATACTTGAGTACATTTTAGCAATAACATTTACTTTTGATACTTAAGTATATTTAAAACCAAATACTTTTATACAAGTAGTATTTTACTGGGTGACTTTCACTTTTACTTGAGTCATTTTCTATTAAAGGTATCTTTACTTTTACTCAAGTATGACAATTGGGTACTTTTTCCACCACTTTATAGCAGCAGCAACTCTTCCTATTTCCACACAAAACATGACATAATACAGAACATTAATAGACAAGAACAGCTCAAGGACAGAACTACACAGTATTCCTGTCCCTTGCAATTGATTGGGAAGTTAGAACAAATATTTAAAAATATATTGGATGTATAATGTATAACACATAGATAACTCTATAAAACTAGGTTGTTGGGTTAAAATGTCTCACTCACATCCTCTTTGCTTCTTCGTAACTGACTGAGCTCTGTCTTTCTGAGGCCCAGTTGGCTCTCCAGGTCCAGAGCCTTGGTCTGGATGGACCTCTCTTTGAATAAAGCCCGCTCCAGGCTCTGATCCGCCTAAACGTCCAACCAAAATGATCAAGTTGACACTCAGAATAACATTAACAAACCGGTAAAAACTAAATAATCTTGAGGCTGAAACAGAAAGACTGCAGAGGTATTTATGTGATATTCAGGAGTAAGACAGACCTCTCTCTGACCATCCTTGAAGGCCTGCTCCAGCTGCTTGGAGAGGATGCTGCACTCCCGGGCCCGCTCCTCCAGCTGTTTCTGGGTGCTATGGATGGTCTCCTCCCGCTTGCCGATTACATGGACCATATCTCTGTTCTGCAAGTTTGCCCCCTCCAGTTTCCTGGGGAGGGAAGGAACAGTTCAGACATTGACCAGCAGAAACATGTAAGGATGTCTTGTGGACCTGAGTGTGATCATTGTCCATAGGGTCACCAAATAGGCGATCTCCCTCTCGGGTATTGATATGATTTACCTCTCTATAATCTCTATCTTCTGCTGCAGATTGTTGTGCTCCTCCACCAGAAGAAAATTATTCTCTTGAAAAGTCTCCACCCAACATCCCTGTTGTTCCACCTACACAGAGACACACACAGACACCCTTCTTATTCAAACACAGATCCGAATCAATTTGTGAACAGACAACTGTCCATTTACACTATGTGTGCATACCTTGTGTCTGAGTTCAGACAGGGCATTGTTTTGCTCAGTGTTTCTCCTCTCCTGAGTCTGTGTCTCTTCCTGGGCCACTCTCAACTGCAGCTCAGAACGCTTCAGCCTCTCAGGCAGAGGCTCCAGCTCTTTCAGACGGCCCAGCAGCTGCCTCCTGACCTGCTCAATCTCTCTCTCCAGGTCAGCCTTCATACCTTGTGCATGTTTCTCAGAGATCTCCAGCTTTAAGCAGTACTCCTCTGACTCTAATCGAGCCCTCTGAACCTGCAGCACATGGTCACTTATCTATTCAAAATCTATGCTACAGACTGGATAGCATGAAGCATGTACAGTATCTTTTGCTGGATTATAACACCTTAGCTTCTCATAAGGTTGAAGTACAGCCCACACTCTGGTATGCTGATCAACTGTACCTTGCGCTTATAGTTTTCCACCTGGCTCTCTAGCTTCTTGACTGAACTCTTCAGCTGCTGGGCTTCAGACTGGGACTGCATCAGGTTCTCCTCTGCAGCAGACAGGGTGATCTCAAGAAGAAGATGCACAAATAACTAAACAACTCTCCAGACATTAAAAGTTATAAAACATTCTATCTTCAATCCTTACTATGTCTAATATTCTACAGTTTATTACACTCGATGACTGTAGTGAAGAAAAACAGATGTTTACCTTCAGTTTCTGGTTCTGTAGTTTGTTGGAGGAGTTGTCAGAGGTGAGGCGGTGCAGTTGGTCCAGGAACCCCTCCCTCTCTGGATGGCCTTTCTCCTCCACAGTGTGGATCTGTGCAGTCAGATCACTCACCTGGCTGCACAGATAAGTCAGCAGAGCACATAACGAAGATATCAGAAAAGAAGAAATGAGAAACACTTAAAAGGTTTTAGACAACGTTTTTACAAGATAATTTGCCAAAGACAAACCGTTACATCTCTCTGGTCACCCCCAAAACAAATTCTTTCTTTGGCCGCCTCTCCTTCCAGTTCTCTGCTGCCAATGACTGGAACGAACTACAAAAATCTCTGAAACTGGAAACACTTATCTCCCTCACTAGCTTTAAGCACCAACTGTCAGAGCAGCTCACAGATTACTGCACCTGTACATAGCCCACCTATAATTTAGCCCAAACAACTACCTCTTTCCCTACTGTATTTTTTACATTTTATTTATTTATTTTGCTCCTTTGCACCCAATTATTTTTATTTCTTCTTTGCACTTTCTTCCACTGCAAATCTACCATTCCAGTGTTTTACTTGCTATATTGTATTTACTTTGCCACTATTGCCTTTTTTTTTTTTGCCTTTACCTCCCTTATCTCACCTCATTTGCTCACATCATATATAGACTTGTTTATACTGTATTATTGACTGTATGTTTGTTTTACTCCATGTGTAACTCTGTGTCGTTGTATGTGTCGAACTGCTTTGCTTTATCTTGGCCAGGTCGCAACTGTAAATGAGAACTTGTTCTCAACTTGCCTACCTGGTTAAATAAAGGTGAAATAAAACATTTCAAAAAACAGAGTGAAAGTTTTTGAACCCTTCATAACGAACAGTCACAATTACTCACTTCTTGAGAACAGCGATTTCCACTTCAAGCTGGCTCTTAACAGTCACCTCTTTAGAGTGGCGGGTACACCAGCTCTCAGCTGAGGTAAGGGCCTCTGCCAACTCAGTCTCCTGAATTATGGCACACAAATACATAGGGAAGTGTGACTCTTGGGCCCAGACCCGGCGCCAAAGATAAAGTAACTAAGGGGGCGGTTGAAATCAATGAGAGGGTACAATTCAACAGGGTTCATGCATTATAATTACATTGAATTCTACTTATATCACTCTAAACAAAGTACAAATGCAGAGACTCGGAGACCATTGAGTGCTTTTGAAGAGACAGATTGGCTACAGATTTCGTGCCAATCTCCGCTGCCATGTATCAGCACAATGGATAGCACCCTATACACTAAAGCAAGGCCTATTTGGCAATGGATATAGGCTACAAGATAGATAAGGTAATTCACCTATTACAAACAGCCTATGTGAATGCCGCCGTACACACAGCTGTCTTACCAAAATAATGCAAACTAAATGCTGAAAGTAGTAGCCTAGTTAGTCATGCAAAACAAAAATACTGAATAGCAGTTTTGCTTAGAATACTGACAACTGAATGCGAACAGAACAAAACAGTGGTAGGCCTGCTATAGGCCTAGAAACTAAATATTAGATTGATAAAGGCATGACACAATCTATATTTAGGCTAGTTACATTTAAAAAAGTAGTTAAAAAAAAGAAGCAGTAAACAAAAGGTGAAAGCAAATAGCCTACTACAATGAGATGCAGCCATGCACAGCTGTCTTGCCAAATAAATAGGCCAGCTAAAAACATGGAAAATCATGCAGCTCATGCATCCAGTAACAGGTTGCGATATGGCACAATACACTTCTGTGGATCAAATTCGACCCAACCACATAATCAATTAAGCAATGCCAGCCGACTATAAACACGTTTTCAATACATACATTTCCATTTAGAACCATGAAAAGCAATAGCCTACCAATAAAGCCTACATTCTATTTCTATGGTTATCTATTTCAATGATGAAACATATCAATATGTATTTATACGCAGGGGCGTCATTTGGGTTCTTGCATTGGAATTATATTGAATTCTGCTAAAACCACAATAAACATAAAAGTTCAAATACCGAGACATTTGAGTGCTTTTGACCAAGAAGTGACATGTTCGCGCAAAATCTCATTTGCGCTCTATCAGCATCATCACTGCTGGTCTTGGCAGCGGCCTCAGTGGTATTTCTGATATCCATCGTGGCAGATTAGCTGGTTAGAGCTAAATAGGCTAATAATGGCTTTTGCAGCTAGCTAAGAAGCTAATTAAACTCTGTATTGGGGTGAGTGAGCCAGAGTTGAGTGAAGCAACTTCAACTGTAAACAACTGTAAACTCCTTATAAATCAAAATCCAATATTCCAGGGAGGCATATCAGTTTATTCACATTGCCTGCCATGTTATTCACATAGCCTACCACAGATGAACAGTCATAGCCTACCACAGATGAGCAGTCATAGCCTACCACAGATGAGCAGTCATAGCCTACCACAGATGAGCAGTCATAGCCTACCTAACCACCCAGTGGCTTTCTATTTTTATTTTACCTTTATTTAACTGGGCAAGTCAGTTAAGAACAAATTCTTATATTCAATGACTGCCAAGGAACAGTGGATTAACTGCCTTGTTCAGGGGCAGAACAACAGATTTGTACCTTGTCAGCTCGGAGATTCGATCTTGCAACCATTCGGTTACTAGTCCAAAGTTTTAAACACTAGGGTATGCTGCCGCCCCACAAATAGCCCCCTACACATAAACACACACACTCCGCGGCATGCTCTGTCCATGGTGCTGATTCAGCGCAGTAAGTGATACAGATTTCACACCAACCGGCCACTCAATCATTTTAACTTTTATGCTATTTTTATATAAGGATATTATAAGAAACTAAAACTGAAGTGGCACAAGTTTCAGAGGGGGCTAAGTATACATGTACTCTTCCCATTTAATAATATTCATAGCATATAATATTCACAGAATTTAATAATATTCACCCAACACCACGTGTCAACCCATGAGAGCAGCCTGAGGACCAGTGAGTGTCTGACCTTCTCCAGCAGCTGTGCAGAGAGATGTCTGGCTGAATCCTCACTGTGCTCTGCCCTCTGCCTCTGGTTGGCCAGCTTCAGACTCTCTTTGTCCTCTTTACTCTGTCGCTTCAGCTGCTCCAGCAGGGCCTGTATCTCCTCCTTCTGCTGCTCCTGGGTCTGCTCCATCTCCTACTCCACACAAAGAAGGGAGATAAGAGGAAGTAATGGAGAGAGACGATTGTTGTGGTCAGATGTTCCAGAGTCTATACTTTAAAGACCCACTCCAGCCTCCCTAGAATCTCATTTATCACCGGATTTACTTAACAAATGGCTCAATAGGTGGTCCAGGTATCCTCTGACATGGCACAAGTGTCTTCAATTGCTCCTCTATTGTTTTGGCAAGCAAGGGGGAGGCCGATGACATCAGAGTGCATCATCAGACCAACTCCTTGAATTGCCCCCAAGGACCAAAAAATAACAGACTCTATTAATTCTGTGGCCTATAAACCTTGGTACCCACTTTGCTCCGGCCGGCCTGGCGGTCATTTTCAGTCTCTTTGCTGCGTAACTGAACCATAAGCTGGCTGCAGGTTGACTCCAGAACTTTAGACAGCTCTCCTGTGGTCTTCACAATGTCCTGTATGGAGGATATGGATTGATGAATATTAATAAGATGCTATTTGTGAGCACTGGTGGCAGGTAGCCTAGCGGTTAGAGCGTTGCGCCATTAACCAAAAGGTTGCTGTTTCAAATCCCAGAGCATTTTTCATTTACATACAGGTATAAATTTACACACTTGTACATGACTGAAATAGGACAAAAATAAGTATCCACCAATTTGATGTATATTTTTTTTATATTTCTATAAATAAATAATGATCTTTATGATCTCGCTCCACATCAAATGCAAAAGAATGAGAATCTAGAGAAGTAGAGACAATGATGTACCTTTTCAGAATCCAAACGTACTGCAAGCTGGGTGGCTTCCTTCTCCTTGTTGTTGAGTTTTGTAGCAAGATGCTGAAAGCCAGAAAAACAGAAACAACATTCTTAACGTCATCTATGACCATGGCTATGCACCACACAGAGTGAAAGGAAACCAATATAAAAGGGAAATGTAACAGATAAAAGCACATGGTGATATACACAGGAACATGGTGATGCATACACACAATTTTTTCTGCTTCTGTGTCCGCCAGTCTCTTCAGTAGGCCTTGCCTTTGCTCTGACGTCCTCAATGATTCGATCTATCAATAAATACATCAACAAAAATATAAGACCACAATTCTAATTGTCATTTTAGATATTTTTTTCAAAGCCACTGTCCTCGTCAGTCTGAGCAAGTCAATGTATTGGAGAGAGTACCTCTCGCTCATGGCATTCCCTGAGGAGTTCTTGGAGAGTGCGGTTTGTGCTTTCAAATGTTTCTATCTTCTTTGTCAGCAACTCCTGCTGCCTACCAAGCAGGGCAGTGTCCGCCTTGGACAACCGCTTATCCTAGCAAGGAGAAAGGACAGTCTTAAATAACTATTTTTTAAAGCCCATATTTAATATTTAACAGGGTCACTTGTATCAAATTCACCTTTTTCACACCACCCATGGACTCATTCAATGCTGTCAACTGTGTGACCACTGCCACCCCGTCAAACTCCGCTTCTACCAGCTTCCTCAGTAGCATGTGTCTTTCCCCGTGTAGAGTCCCCGAATAAGCACTGCACAGAATGGAAAGTTTAAAACCATGCTGTTCCTAAACTGCCTCACACATTTTTAAGTTGTCTTGTAAACATTAAATAGTTCAGATGTATTTTCATTCTATTCTATTGGCTACTCAATCTAATACTGATAATCCTATGCTTGATGACTAAATGTCCTTATGATATTACAGGTGGAGTCCTCACCTGTTGTAGCCTGCTTCGCCCCTCTTCCTTAGGGAGTGTTGGATGGAGATCTTCTCTCGTTCTCTGAGGTCCAGCTCTTTGTTGGCATCCAGCAGCTCCTCCTCCTGCTCGTCGATGACACGCTGGCATGCGCTCAGACACTTTGACTGGTGCTCCATCATACGCTCCTTCTTCCACAGCCTCCCCTGACCACCAAAAGCAGACAGAAACACACACACATATTTGTTTACTGGACACAATTATGCAACAAACAAGAGGGATGAACATGATATTGCTGAATTCCAGTGAGATCGTGGCTCTGTATTGTAATGAAGCAGTAAATATTTTTGGCCTTCCTGTGACATCAGGTGCTATAGATGTTCAGGAGGGCAGGCAGCTTGCTAGTCGGTTACTAGTGCAAAGTTTTAAACACTAGGGTACGCTGCCGAGGGTTTTAGGGGCCAAGACAAATTGAGGCACTGTTGCGCCGTCTTCACCACACTGTCTGTGTGAGTGGACCATTTCAGATCGTGAGTGATGTGTACGCCGAGGAACTGGAAGCTTTCCACCTTCTCCACTGCGGTCCTGTCGATGTGGATAGTGGGGTGTTCCCTCTGCGGTTTCCTGAAGTCCACAATTAGCTCCTTTGTTTTGTTGTTTTGTTGAGTGAGAGGTTATTTTCCTGTCACCACTCCCAGGGCCCTCACCTCCTCGCTGTAGGCTGGCTCATCATTGTCGGTACTAAGGCCTACTACTGTTGTGCGGTCTGCAAACTTGATGATTGAGTTGGAGGTGTGTGTGGCCACACAGACTCACAGCTGTAATCAGCACTAAAGGTGCTTCTACAAAGTATGTACTTGGTGGTGAGAATACTTATGTAAATTAGATACTTCTGTATTTAATTTTCAATACATTTGCTAAATGTCAAAAAACTTGCTTTCACTTTGTCATTATGGGACATTGTATGTAGATGGGTGAGAGAAAAAATGATTTAATACATTTTTTATTCTGCCTGTAACAACAAAATGTGAAAGAAGTCAAGGGGTATGAATTCTTTCTGAAGGCACTGTACATACGTAATTCTTTGGAGACCCAACATCCATCATGAGTCCATCAATCTTCCTCCTATATTTGTTACACTGGCTATGCATCCTCTGCTCTTGTTTATCCTCATCAGACAGGTCAGTCAACTGCAGTGGGGACAAGGAAGGCTTAGCATGTGATACAGGTTTGATCTCCAGACAGTATGAAGGCCCCTGAGAGACATGAAAATCAACATTGGTAGTATATCTAATGATAACATGTAGGATATTATATCTGTGGGAAGTGAGAAATAATGGATCTTTGTCAATGTAAAACGTAAGGAACGTCCATAGCATTGGATGAAAATGTATCTGTGAGGAGCAAACAGTTACAGGACCTCCCACTTGTATGCGTCATCCTGAGTGGAGGTTCTTCCTGGGGCCGGCACCCAGGGGGCCCGGGACCTCGCTCTGGCACGCAGGTTCCCAATATCCCCTTTGTTTTGCACCTCTTTAATCTTCATCTGCAAAGAGAGCAGTGGTTGACTGACATGCAACTGTTGAGGCAGTCAAGGGAGGCCTATTTCTGCTGTAGGTCTACTTTATTTCGAAGGTTGAGTAAGTGGATCACTTCATTGACAAAACATTTACTAACCTGTGGGGTCTTTGCAGTACAGCTCTTCTGACTCCTCTTCAGGTGTACATGTACAGGTGTGGTCTCTGGCACGTGAACGTGCAATGGTGGGGAAGAATCACGCGTTTTCATTATTTACCAATAATCAGTTCATCTAGAAATTGGAGCACATGATAGAACAGAATTTGCTCTAGCTGCCAGAAAGTCATACACCAGAGACAATAAGCCGAGTAAACTCAACTCCATATTGTCAAGTTCAGTTTACTCAGCTAACCACAATAACAGTAAAGGCATCATGTTCACGATTAGCTCCGACCAGCAACTACCCATTTAAATAAACATGTATTTGAAAAATTTTTACTTTTTATTTTACTGTCAAAATTGCTAATTGAAATGACTAGTTCACGAGATCACAAAATGCCTGACCAGCAAGCTAACCCAAACAATGTAAGATGTTCCTTATTCATAAACGTGCTCTACAGCTTACCGAAGCCCTTACAAACGTTTGTTTACCTACTGAATCTCTGCTGGCTGGACACGACCCGGTCATCTCGTACGCAATTGGCTCGTTCATAACCGATTTGTAACGACACCTGTCTGTGATTGGAGAACATTCGTTGAACCCACGTTCGAGTTTACGTTGCCAGTAGTAACAGGACGTCCTCAATGTCTTGTTTGCACACTTTGTACAAAATAATAAAATGCAGTACTACAGGATATTTCTTCACGTAGCTCTTTATTAGCTAGCTATAACTGGCATGTCCACGTATCTCCAACCAGGATCAAACGGACCATGACCTAACCATTTGGGTGGTCTTAACCAATCATAGCACAGTATATGGCGGTAAAATGCATCCAAATATAATTCAGTATGTTTACACATGAATATTACACTCAACACGTAATATTTCCTTGAAATGCCACCCCCTACATGTAGACGGCGCAAAGCGATAAAGGATTCATTCGATCTTGACGCCGGTCCTTGTAAACATTACGTGGTTTTCCAGTTAATGTGGGAGGTTTTCGAACGAACCAAATTTGAGATGTCTATAAATATTATGAATCGGCTGTAAGGAAGCGCCATTTCCGACTACTCGTGTTTCTTCCGAACTCGCTCGTTCCTGATTTGCACCTAGGTGTAAAATATATTTGCACGATTGCACACATACAATAATGATACACAAGTATAAATATGCGATTCGAGTTGCTACATTGTTGCCAACAATGGCGGTCAGAGTGAGACAGCTGTGGGGAATTCGGCTACAAACACTTACGTTTTTCACTGCATTTCTGTGCGACTTTAAACTCGTCGAATCCTGTGTTGGCGAAGAAGTCGGTGACTTGTTACTCTGCAGGTCCTGTGGACATGAATTGGCTTTTGAGAAAGATGCCAACTTTATCCACAGTCGACTTGCGCTCTCTTATAGAAATGATACGGTTGTTGGAGAAAGAAGAGTGCCCGTCCAGCGGTTCGAAAACCCACAGGGCTACCAGTTTGAAGTCATGACTTTCAGAAAGGCAGACGTTGTCAAGCACTGGCCTGCGGACAAACATTTCACCTGGTATCCTGGATATGCCTGGACAGTGGCTACATGTCCGCGATGTAACGCACACCTTGGTGGGTTGGGAATTATATATTTTGATTGCGTGTCTCATCCATGAACCAAACGTGTCTGGCAAGTGGGTCTATTCTAACCTCAGGCAACAATTGCAAAATCAAATGACTACCTTATGCTGTCTTGTAATAATGTGATTCCCCCCACAGGTTGGGCTTTTCAACCCATTGAATGGCCAAAGACTTTAACCAAAGGGGAATTTGAGGAATCGGAGGAGACATTTGTGGCCTTGGTCACTAATCGATTGTTACAAGAAAAATTTGCATCAACACTACTGACTCCGAAATCATTCAGAAGTTGACATCTGCTGCATTCAAAGCTACAAATTATACTTGGCTGTAAAAACTACTTTTTTTGCATTTCATAATAAATAAAAAGCAATACAGCATGTGGTATTTCCTGTGATTGTAATACACAAAGTAAGCACTTTTGAGATCGATACTGTTACTGACAATTTAACATACCAGTCCAAAACTGCGAGCATACCACAATTCTAGATGTAACAGCCAGACAGACATTTATCATGTAGCTTCTGGCTCTAGATAACTAATTGAACTACGGTTGGTTAGATGAAACATCCGTGTACACATTAAGTTTTATTGTAACAAAGAAACTTGTACACTAAGTTTAAAACATTTTTTTTCCCCCAGCAGAAAATAAAAAATGGTGATTAGATGCAAATTCCATGAGATAACAAGGTCATTTTCCATGAAGCAGTGGGGGCCCAAATTTACAAGCATTTTTTTTAACGTTTTGTTTTGTTTATTAAAAATGTAATTTCAAATCTCACGGATGTCTGTAAAACAATACAAATGAAAAAAAAACAACATAGTAATGGCCTCAAAATTCCCACCCTCCCCAACACCCTAAGATGTCTCTCTGCCCTACCCCAGCATAGACCACAAACATTGCAAGAACTGATAGGAATGAGCTAGTACTTTATCTGTTGACTTAACCACATAGGGGGATTTTTTTAAGGGATCTACTCCCAACTGAACAAAAGTATAAAAACTGGAGGGGTCCACTAGTGCCAAGTCGATGCACCATGGCTTTTGTTAATTTAAAATCGCACAACCGTTAACAGGAAGAACAATTTATAGAAATTGCCATTCATTTAACTACAAGATGGCATGCTTATTCTAGTAGTCCCCCCCCCCCCCCCTAGATGAATGTGGGAATTATTGTGGTTTGACAATTCAAAGGCAAGAATTTGACATTGGTTTTAGAGGAGACAAAAATTAAACATGGCACAGATAGGAGAGGCTTCAGAATGAGGAAATGAAGCACAAAATAAAAGTAAAAAAATCATTCTCCTAAATATGGGTGGATAACCAAATGGGGGGGAAATAGCAAAGGGTATTGGTAGATTATTTAACTTTCCGGTTTAGTCATCTTCTCCATCATCCTAAACAAAAGGAAAGAAAAATCAATACTGTTCAAACAAATTTCACTATTGAATATAGTGAATTGAGCTAATTAATTATTTAGGGCATACCTCCCCATCATCTCCGTCATCCTCCTCTTCATCTTCCTCCCCATCATCTTCATCACCCTCCTCATCAATGTCCTCAAGGCCTTCCTCATCGTCATCATCATCTTCACCGTCACCCTCCTCATCATCCATGTCAGGAACCTGCCAATCAAATTAAGCCAACGTTTTAACTATACATCCTGGGTGACCGCAGACAATAGATTAGACGTTTAGTCACATGTACAGGGTTGCTGTTGTAATTACAGGGTACAGTGGCAATCTTAAACTCAGAGCTCCAACAACACAGGTCAAAGTGAAATAAAAACAAAAAACATGAACACTAACAGTATTAAACAATCAAAATGACACATCCAAAGAATTAACAATACAGTAGGTAGCACAACAGGTATAGAAGTCCCATTCAAAGTAAAGAGAACATTGATAAGAGGGAGGTGTTATGCCGTGGAGACCACTCACCAGGTAGTACTGCAGGGGGTTTGGCCAGATGTCATCCTTGATAACCTCTCCCAGCTCATCTGCCCCAGCATCTGAGTGATCAGTGAACCAGGTGAAGAAGCTCTCTGGCTCTTCATGTTGCCTCTTCTTGCCGGCTTTGTTCTGTGTCTGGCTGGAGCGCTTTGTCAGGTCCTTCAGAGACAACATCACAGGAATTACAAACCAGATTGTTTTTGTTTTAAAGCAACGAGTTTGATTGCATAGCAAAACAAATGAAATACTGACCACAACTACCTGGCATGAAAACCAAAAGGCTCCGATCACTAAGGTACATACAACAGTCAGGTAGTGTTTTGCCATTACGTTGAACAGACTTTTTAAAGAAAGTGACGCACTGGTTTCTGCCAAATGCCATGCATTAATTGACTGCAGTATTACCAAGCATTTGAAAATACTAACGTGAAATACCTTTCCTGATTTCCATTTGATTTCTGTCGACTTTGAGGATGGGTCTCCACTCTCGTTCAGATGGAACTCTTTGGAAAGGACTTTGTTTTCAAAGTATGGATTTTCATCGTAATACTGGAACACATCAATTTAATTGAGTACATTTTAAGGTATGCTATAAAGTCCAGACATTAATGCAATATTCTGTGAATGCTATATGATGGCAATCATTATCACTTACAAAATCTATTCTGTAGCCCGATTTGATATCTTCAAACTCTGTAACCTCCACCCTGGTCAGATAGTGAAGTGCCTCCTCATCTTCCTCCCCAAGAAGAGCAGAAACTGCAGGGACAAACAAGAAAAAGTCAGAATCTGAATATTCTAGGTTCCAGTGGTAAAATCCTGTGAGAGCCCAAAGGGATGTGCTGAAGCTCACCTTGTGGATGGTTGACGAATGTGGTGACCCAGAAGTTGGGGATTTTAGCAATCAGTTCTGATCTCTTCTGAAAGAACGGCTGACGGAGTTTATTGTATTTCTGTTCTACTTTCAATATCTCCTCACTTGCTTGCTCATTCAGTCTGGAGAAAAGAGATAGCACATCAAGCACCATTATCACAGTTAAACGCTTGAGTTTTTCTGATACATATAAATTTTAACTTGACTACTTGACTGGCGTACCTGTCAATTTCGTTTTGAACTTCGTCGATGTGTTCAATAGCTTCCTGTTGCTCTTTTTCTATTAGGAAAAGAAATGCAATAATGTCAGAAAATATTGGAGACGATCGGTGCAGTGCATTGGTGTTCAATAGACGTCAAAATGAAAGAGTATCTAGACGTCAAAATTAAAGAGTATCTACCAACTTCCTGCGCATTACCAACAAAGAATTAAAGATGCAACTTAACTGTAGCAAACAAAGTTACGAGCTAATGGTTTTGAAATTGACCCTCAACAAGCTGCTGCTCTCAGGACCATTGATGGAAAATCATTGCCAAAGGTTGCATGAGCTAATCACGAACGATTTGCAATCTGAAAAGGGGTGAACATTTTGCGGAAATATGATATAAATCTTAACCAACAAGTTAATTGCAATGCATGAGTTTTAGCAGCACCTTTTTGTAACTAGCGATTTTATAGCAGCTTGCAAACGGCGTTTCCTGCTGGCTACAGTGAGGATGGCCGCGTGGTTTAAATGTGGGACCCCGCACACTACACCATCTGCCTCCTTCCCCAACACTGTCTAATAGCTAGGTAAGTGCGCATTGTATCGAGACTATGACCAAGTTAGACAAATAACCCTCCATTGTTACATCCGTTAAAACTCTTCCAATGGGCTACTTCTCGAAAACTGTGGTTCACTATATGGTAGCTAACTACAGTTAGCCATGTTGCCAATTTCACATTCGCAAACTAGCTAGCTACGGCTAGCTTCATCATGGCGGATATGCACAACAACAAAGTAACACTAGGCCACCGTTATTTCATTCAACATAGAAAACACATTAATCCTCAGTCAACTGCACGAATACACAGGCTATTATAAACAAACGTTTTGCAATTGTATTTATAGTAGCAACGACTAGACTTGAGAACGAAAATACTTAACAGGACATTCATTGAATAGACAATTAGTTAGCCAGTTAAGAAATGTTGCTAGCTAGGTAACATGGCCTCCATCACCGGTCTAACGTAGTAGCGTTAACAGCTAGAGACAGAACTAACTACGCACTCAAGACAGACAATACTGACTGCACCCAAAACCGTCCAGATTCATAGTGAAAAGCCCACAAGACGACAAATTACGGTTTGTGAACTATTTTACTTTAAAGTAGTAGATTCTGGTAGAACTAATAAAGGAAGTGAAAATGGCGGTGAACTGGAGGCCGCCATTCCTTACCGGAGGTCTCGTCCGCTCCGTCATGGTTTGAGTTCAGCTCCTTTTTACTCACTTTTGCCGCTGGTGCCGACATTTTTTTCGCAAGCTGTGAATAACAGACTTCGGGAAAGAATACTGAATTTGATTTTGTATTCTCCCCGAACAGGAGATTAGTATTTCTAAGTACGATGTCGGTGTGCTATAACAACGTGTGCAGCGCTCCTCCACACAATATAATGCGAGGAAGTCAAGCACATTTAGACACTCCACCAAGAAGCTCTAGCCCGCTCACGCGCTCCCTTTCATTACGAACGCGCCTCAGCAAATGGAACCGATTGGGCTCCGCCTCTCGAGAACAAGTCTGCATGCTGGGTTCTAGTGTTGCTTTCTCATAGGTGAGATTAACTTCGAAAAGGCGGGATTTGACATCAACAACGTCTTTGTAAAATGTTGAATGAATTTACATAATCACCTACATTAAAATTATCACAGCTAACAGTTTCACTTTTAAATAGGTCTATTTATTTTGTCATCGCATTTGCCCTCCTACTGTACTGCAAAGGGAAATGTATTTGTTTCAGTTTTTATTTTGTATTATTATTATTTTTTAAATTAATATCAAATCAATACATAAAGCACATGAGGGAACACAAGCATACATAGATGACAAACAATAGACAATCGAGCTAGGGGGTACAATATCACATTACAATTACACAAGGACCTTAAGGGACATGCATATACTTACAATTCTAACAGCTTTTTTGTTAGTAGAGCATTTAACCGTCTTAAAATACAGTTCCATTTATTTTTGTAGGGTACGAAAATGTGGTTTTCTGTTTGTAAATGTACATTTGTGTATATGAAATTTGGCCAAAAGAATAATGAAATTAATTACATAAAAATGATTCTGCTTATTTCTATTGTATGTAAAGAATCCAAACAGTACATCTCTCCACAATAGTGTAACATCTTCATAAATGTGTTCAATTATAAACCTACTGATTGATGTCTTGCCACAGTTTTCTTACATGCATACAATGCCAAAAAAGATGCACTGTTTCTGGGTGGTCATTACAAAAGGAGCAATTTGAGTTGACGTTTTCCTTAGACTTCTTCATATAGTGGTTGGCAGGATAATATTTATGAATAATTTTAAAGGAAACTTCCTTAATTTTGTTAACAAGTAGGTATGTGTGTGGCAACATCCAAACTTTTTTCCAACAGATATTATCAATAAATCCATTCCAATAAGGCATGACATAAGGTATAGATACAACATCCTGCTGAAATAAGGATCAAATCGCTCTGTTGTTGAATGGATCAAAAGAGAAACAAATCTTTCCTACTGATGAGTCAACATAACCCCATAACCCCTGCAAAAATCTTGGTGTCATTGGTAATTATTATTATTATTTTTTAAATAGGCATAAAAGGAAAATATAAAATAGTTTACATCACTGCATCATTGTGTCATTACCACCACGACAAGCAAATTACATGATAATAATGTTTTTTCAAACGTTTGTGTACTTGGTTACCATGGATATGGAGGGAGACTCACATTACGAAATAGGATATAATTTAATCAAATTATGTAACATTTTTTTAATTATGTTTTAATTATGTGTATATAGGCTACATTGTATGCTAGCAGTTCAACTGGAGTTAGCATGCTAGAATCCCAGCTATTTATAACCAAATACTGTACAAATGTAATTCCCACCACAGGTCATTACCACCACATAATGAACTGTGATGGTAAGGACAGAATGTGATGGTAATGACAAAATGTATTAGTTCATACATTTTTACTTACATTAAGACCTGAAAAGACACCCAAACTACACATATGATCATGGTTAAGTTGAAATTGAATACTTGTTTGCTAAATAAGACCATTACATTTTGTATTATGTTAGGTTGATTGAGGGATTTTGATGTCTATTTATGTGACTTACTATGGTTACTGACTTTAATTGTATAATGTTTTATTTTTCTATAAGATGCCTCCTAAATCAACCAAGGAGAGGACAAGGACATACACTATATATGCAAAAGTATGTGGACACCACTTCAAATTAGTGAATCTGGCTATTTCACCAACACCCGTTGCTGAAAGGTGTATCAAATCGAGCACACAGCCATGCAATCTCAGTAGACAAAATTGGCAGTAGAATGGCCCGTACTGAAGAGCTCAGTGACTTTCAACTGGTACCCTTATAGGATGCCACCGTTCCAACAAGTCAGTTCATCAAATTTCTGCCCTGCTAGAGCTGCCCCCTGGTCAACTGTAATTGCTGTTATTATGAAGTGGAAACATCTAGGAGCAACAATGGCTCAGTCGCCATGTGATAGACCACACAAGCTCACAGAATGGGATACTCACTACCAAGTTCCAGACTGCCTCTGGAAGCAAGGTCAGCACAATAACTGTTCGTCGGGAGCTTCATGAAATGGGTTTCCATGGCAGAACAGCCGCACACAAGCATAAGATCACCATTCGCAATGCCAAGTGTCTGCTGGAGTAGCGTAAAGCTAGCTGCTATTGGACTCTGGAGCGTTCTCTGGAGTGATGAATCACGCTTCATCATCTGGCAGTCCGACGGGCGAATCTGAGTTTGGCGGATGCCATGAGAACGCTACCTGCCCAAATGCATAGAGCCAACTGTAAAGTTTGATGTAGGAGGAATAATGGTCTGGCGCTGTTTTTCATGATTCAGGCTAGGCCCCTTAGTTCCAGTGAAGGGAAACCTTAACGTTACAGGACACAATGACATACAGAAATGGTTTGTCGAGATTGGGGTGGAAGAACTTGACTGACCTGCAAAGAACCCTGACATCAACCCCATTGAACACCTTTGGGATGAATTGGACCGCAGACTGCGAGCCAGGCATAATTGCCCAACATCAGTGCCCAACCTCTCTAATGCTCTTGTGGCTGAATGGAGGAAAGTCCAAGCAGCAATGTTCCAACATCTAGTGGAAAGCCTTCCAAGAATAAGGGAGGCTGTTATAACAGTAAAGGGGCGACCAACTCCATTTTAATGCCCATGATTTTGGAATTAAATGTTCGAAGAGCAGGTGTCCACATACTTTGGGTCATGTAGTGTATATTAACAAAATCAAACAAGATCCTTTAAGATACCAGGAGTATCTTTTAAGAAACAAAATGAAAGATACCTCAAGAGAAAATAAAGTGGTTACTGAAATCCATCTCACAACTTTTCCAGTGAGAAAAAAGAAAAAAAAGGAGGCCATAGAAAATAAACCAAAGAATCAGATGATCAACTATCCAGAAAATAGTGGTTATGGAGTCATACCTGTCAAGGACCACATCACCACACTCACCCGAAGTCTTACAGCTTCAGAATGATGACCTATATGCCCCTCAAATGACTCCACATCTATGTGATTGTTTTGGCCCATAGACCGTAATAATTCAATAATCAGAAGCAGACAAAGCACAACCTTCCACTTCCATCTGCACAGCACTACAGCCATCTCCTAGCTCAATACAGCCCATTGCAGACATACATGAGGGACTGATTTGAAAGTGGTGTGTTGTGAAATATGATGAAGACCCGGACCCGAATATTATACAAGACGTTGATGCAGAGAGATGCGCTCTAGTCAAGTTTTGTGGGAGCCAACTAATTATTTTGGCCAATGAGAGAGGACATTGTGTTGTACCAACCAGAGAGAATGTGCTTGGGCTTGTCCCTGAGCATCATCCAGTGACAAAATGGCATATGATGCTTGATGGCGCAGTCTGGGAGGAAATCTGCTCTCTTGTTAGCAATAGAGTGCGTTAAGGGCAAAACCTAATCTTGAGTAAGCACACACCTGTCTCATGAGTCTGAATCAATTGGCAGCAGCCAGTGAACAATCATTTGTTTAAGGTCAACCAGTGTTTCCAAACTTTACATGTATTTCTGCTTAATACATTGAATCCCAAAATGGTCTAAAAGTTAAAAGTTTACATACACTTTAGCCAAATACATTTAAACTCAGTTTTTCACAATTCCTGACATTTAATCCTGGTAAAAAGTCCCTGTCTTAGGTCAGTTAGGATCACCACTTTATTTTAAGAATGTGAAATGTCAGAATAATAGTAGAGAGAATGATTTATTTCTGCTGTTATTTCTTTCAGCACATTCCCAGTGGGTCAGAAGTTTACATACACTCAATTAGTATTTGGTAGCATTGCCTTTAAATTGTTTTAACTTGGGTCAAACGTTTCGGGTAGCCTTCCACAAGCTTTCCACAATAAGTTGGGTGAATTTTGGCCCATTCCTCCTGACAGAGCTGGTGTAACTGAGTCAGGTTTGTAGGCCTCCTTGCTCACACACACTTTTTCTGTTCTGCCCACATATTTTCTATATGATTGAGGTCAGGGCTTTGTGATGGCCACTCCAATACCTTGACTTTGTTGTACTTAAGCCATTTTGCCACAACTTTGGAAGTATGCTTGGGGTCATTGTCCATTTGGAAGATCCATTTGCGACCAAGCTTTAACTTCCTGGCTGATGTCTTGAGATGTTGCTTCAATATATCCACATAATGTTCCTGCCTCATGATGCCATCTATTTTGTGAAGTGCACTAGTACCTCCTGCAGCAAAGCACCCACACAACAAGATGCTGCCACCCCCATGATTTACGGTTGGGATGGTGTTCTTCGGCTTGCAAGCGTCACCCTTTTTCTTCCAGACATAACAATGGTCATTATGGCCAAACAATTTTATTTTTGTTTCATCAGACCAGAGGACATTTACGACAATGCTAAGTCATTACGACAATGCTAAGTCATTACCATCACGGTACATATTCCTGAGGAAAAGTTGTGTTAAATTACAATTGATATTGATGATTTTCCCATATGTGAACCTTCATTTCTAAAATAATGTAAAATATTGATATTTTGATGTGGTAAATACATGTTTCTGCGTATCATCAATGCATATACGGACATTTAGACATGATGAATACATATAATTAAGAAAACTTCAAAATAGTTTAAAAAAACATGATCTAAAAAAAAAGTGAAATGTTATATTAACAATTTCTGTAATTTTCTTTTAAACTAAAAAAGCAAATCTTATGACGTGGTGGTGGTGACATTTTCCCTCTGGTATTTGGGGTAACCAATAAAAATCGTTATATTCTTAAATAGAATGGTCTCAGCCACTATTAGATCTTGTTCCAGACAGAGTGAAGAAAATATTCAGATAGATAAAAAGCAGTTAAAGAGGTTTCATTTTCAATAACATTTAACATCCAAAAGTGCCCGTATTTGCAAAATCAACCATATAGTCACCTGATTTGATGGTCCATAAAAAAAAATGTTTTTGGTCCCTGGCTGCCTTGCCAACGTTTATCTGAACATCATAATTCATTGCTCGTTCTGTCACCCAGTGCTCATCAATCTTATCCCACACTTCTCCTAGCATAGTGTAAAAATTATAACATAAAGCTATTTTATAAGTGCACATATTTTTACAATTATTACACTGCATGCATCCCATTTAAAACTGGACTTAAAGACATGTCCTTCTGCATAAAGAGCTGACTCCCAGGAGCGTGTGATGTATGTCCCAGGCATTCCCCCATGCTGGAATGGGTTTAGAAAGGCTCTAGCTGGATGCTCTCTGCCTGTCCTGTGGAGAGCGTCTCTGTGTTTGTCTTTGGTTGGTGACAGAGAGGAACATGTGGTTCTGCGCTGGCCAATGCTGAGCCTGGACAGGGACATCAGCACTCACAGACTAACAGCAGTGTTGGCACAGCAGAGGGATCCCTGCCACCCCTGCAGGAAGCCTACACAGGAAAAACACAGTGAGAGAGAGAGAGAGAGAGAGAGAGAGAGAGAGGGAGGGGTGAGAGAGTGATTAGTAACAGAAAGAAGAGGAGAACAGGATGCAGTGGAAGAGGGATTTTGCAGAGCAGTCAGCAGAGAGGCGAAAACAAACACAAGGAAAGACTGCTGTGTGACCAGATTCACAAGATGTAAAGCAGCTTCAGGAGGAACCCTGCCTGCTTGTTTGCCACTGATGCTCTGCAACAACAACAGCAGAGGACTTGTTGTATTTTCAAGGATAGTGAAGGTGGAAAGGTGCAATGTGAGAAGCCCTCCTGTGGCCAAGAGGATGACAAATTAGCCCTTATTCAGCAAGGAGAGACAGGAGTGCTCCGAGGTTAGTGAAGTGCATGGTCATACTACTGTTTTCACCTGGTTTAGGCATGTTTGTATTATTATTTTAGCTCATACAGACCTTTTTTCAGATTGGACACTGGCAGAGCTGAGACTTACACAGATGCCTCTTGTTTTTCAGTTTCTCATTCACCACTATTTTATGACTATCAGAGTATTTATTTTCTTGGATCAATAAACATGGAGCAGGTTTTGTTCAGGTGTACTGTACTGGACTGGGTGTGTTTCCGTATCATTGTGTTAGTGTTATTATCACTTTCCAGGATCTGGAGATGCTGTCTACAGCTCAGCAGATGCTGCAGGACAGCCGTTCCAAGATCGAGCTGATCCGAATGCAGATTATCAAAGTCACCCAGACTGGTGTTGGGGATGGGAGCAGCAACCATGACAGCACCAATCATGGAGGTCAGAGCTTTATGGTACAGTTTAGTTAGGTGTTCATGGTTACAATATACAGTTAACTCAATCCACATCTTTGCACAGAATTGAAAATGCTATCAGGATTGAACTGCCATCACTGCCGTTACTGTCTTGTATCTAACTATAATTTGTTATGTACAGTACATTCGAAAAGTATTCAGACCCCTTTATTTTTCCCACATTTTGATACATTACAGCCTTATTCTAAAATTGATTAAATAAATGTTTTTATTCATCAATCTACACACAATATCCCATAATGACTAAGTGAAAACAGGTATTTCGATTTTTTTGCAAATTATTAAAAATAAAAAACAGAAATACCTTATTTACATAAGTATTCAGACCCTTTGCTATGAGACTCGAAATTGAGCTCAGGTGCATTCTGTTTCCATTGATCAACCTTGAGATGTTTCTACAACTTGATTGGAGTCCACCTGTGGTAAATTAAATTGATTGGACATGATTTGGAAAGACGCATATCTGTCTATATAAGGTCCCACAGTTGACAGTGCATGTCAGAGCCAAAACCAAGCCATGAGGTCTAAAGGAATTGTCTGTAGAGTCAGGATTGTGTCGAGGCACAGACCTGGGGAAGAGTACAGAACATTTTCCGCAAGAACATAGTGGCCTCCATCATTCTTAAGTGGAAGTAGTTTGGAACCACCAAGACTTCCTAGAGCTGGCCGCCAGGCCAAACTGAGCAATCGGGGGAGAAGGGAGGTGACCAAGAATCCTATGGTCACTCTGACAGAGCTCCACAGTTTCTCTGTGGAGATGGGAAAACCTTCCAAAAGGACAACCATTTCTGCAGCGCCAATCAGGCCTTTACAGTATTAGTGGCCAGATGGAAGCCATTCTTCAGTAAAAGGCACATGACAGCCCACTTGCACTTTACCAAAAGGCACCTAAAAGACTCTCAGACAATGAGAAACAAGATTCTTTGGTTTGGTGAAACCAAAATTGAATGCCAAGCGTCACGTCTGGAGGAAACAAGGCACCGCTCATCACCTGACCAATACCATCCCTATGGTGAAGCATGATGGTGGCAGCATCATGCTGTGGGAATGTTTTTCAGCGGCAGGGTATGATAGACTAGTCAGGATCTAGGGAAAGATGAACAGAGAAAAGTACAGAGAGATCCTTGATGAAAACCTGCTTCAGGACCTCAGACTGGGGTGAAGGTTCACCAACAGGACAATGACCCTAAGCACACAGCCAAGACAATGAAGGAATGGCTTTGGGACAAGTCTCTCAATGTCCTTGAGTGGCCCAGCCAGAGCCCGGACTTGAACCTGATCGAACATCTCCGGCGAGACCTGAAAATAGCTGTGCCATGACGCTCCCCATCCAACCTGGCAGAGCTTGAGAGGACCTGCAGAGAAGAATGCGAGAAACTCCCCAAATACAGGTGTGCCAAGCCTGTAGCATCATACCCAAGAAGACACAAGGCTGTAATGCTGCCAAAGGTGCTTCAACAAAGTACTCAATAAAGGGTCTGAATGCTTATTGTAAATGTGATATTTCAGTGTTTTATTTTTGATTAATTTGCAATCATTTCTAAAAGCCTGTTTTTGCTGTGTGTAGATTGATGAGGAAAAAAACAACAATTTAATCAATTTTAGAATAATGCTGTAACATAAGAAAATGTGGAAAAAGCGAAGATGTCTGAATGCTTTCCGATGCTCTGTAGTTCCAGTGTTTGTTTTGCTTGCTATTTTATATGCTGGTAGGATTATGAAAAATGTAAGATCACTGAAAATGACAACTGTATTACCTATGTGAGGATATATCATAATGCTTTCTCTATGCAGTCTAAGTCTGAACATGGCCTGTTTTCTCATGCATCTTTGATCCAGAAGGAAGTACCCCAGTGGGTGTAAATCCCCTGGACATCCATGTGTTTGAGTTAAAACACTATGTCCAGAGAGAGACAGAGGTGGTGAAGGTGGCCAGGGATGTGGTGAAGCAGCTTGAGGAGCTGCCATCCCAGGACCAATTGGCCCTGGCTGAGGTGGGCTAGCTAGAATGTATCTATAAACTATTTGAAAACATTCTAAAAAACAACCTACAAAATTAGTATAATTTCAGAGGGACTAATGAATATTTTGTACAATTAGTTAGTTTGAGAGTGGAAAGAGTCTTGGTTGGAACATTTGTTTTTGTGCCTATGCTATGCATGTATGGGAAAATGCATAAATCTCTCTACCAGGCCCGGTCCCGTGTGCAAGACTCTTCTCAGAAGCTAGATCTTCTGCGACTTTCTCTGGAGCACCGCCTGGGGGAGTCATCTCAGGAGACTCTCCAGGAGCCTGTCACCAAGCAGGGGCTCCCTACAGTATCCCCACCCCCTGAGGGACAACAGCAAAATTGCCTACTTTGCTCCTTCCCCTCCTCCACCTCCTCATCCTTTCTCAAGCCTGCCTCCCTAACAGGTAACTACTCTCTTCAAACCTTACAGGTATTTTATGTCTGTTTATGGATCTGATGTAAAAGCAGAATGATAATGTTTATTTTAAGGCCTGTTCTCCTGATACATGTAATATTTTTGCAGGCACACTTGAGGTCATGCTTTTGGGATGTGAGGACTTGCTGAAATCACTGCCAGGACGAGGCCAAATAACCAGTGGATCTTCTTCTCCGGAGAGCCCACCAGATTTCAATGTCAACAGCCAACCTCATCACACAGAAAACCTCTCCTGTAAGTCCCCATATAAAGGACCTTAGCCCTACACAGCTCTTTAGTGTTAGATTCAACATCCACTACCTCCTCTTCTGTAGGGGAGTGTACTGCGTCTGTATGGCATTAGGGTTAGTGCCCAGAGGGCCAGTGACTTTGTGTTGAAGCTATGGTTGTTGCATTTGAATATCCCAAGTACTGCACCTGTAGAACCATCTCTCCTAAATGTTATTGTAGTCATGGAAGTACAGTATAGGACAGTAATATCAGACTTTCTGTCTGGCAGTGGAGATAAGTGCAGTGTTGAAACTGGATAACAGAGTGGTGGGTCGTACCCACTGGAGACCTTTGAGCAAGCAGGCCTGGAGACAAAGCTTCAGCATCCAACTGGAGCGGGTAAGTAGTGGCAATGAAGTGGGAAATTGATACAACCAGTTGAAGTGGGAGAGGTGACTGGTTGAGGCATAGTTCTTTTAACTGAACACCAGGAGGAACCATTGTACTTCACATAACTGGTTGTATGGGAACTCTATGTAATTGTTGTACATAGTCTGAAAGTGTCTGTATTGGCAAAATACCATATAGTTTCTCAGTTGGGAGATTGCACATGCATCTTTGTGCCCCCACAGTCTCGGGAGCTGGAGATTGGGATCTACTGGCAAGACTGGAGGGTGATGTGTGCAGTCAAGTACCTGCGCCTGGAAGATTTCCTGGACAACCAACGACATACCCTGTGTTTGTGCCTAGAGCCCCAGGGAACACTCTTCACTGAGGTCTGATTCCTTTATATTTCTGAATATGAGATGGCTTTGCCAGAGTTCGGTCTATCAACCAGATACCCATATGTAACAAGCTACTTGTTTTTCTGGTGGCTTTGCAGATTACGTTTGTCAACCCTGTGATTGAGCGCCAACCCAAACTAAGGCGTCAGAGGTGCATTTTCACAAAAGAGAAAGGTACTGTATGTAACCTGGCTGTGGTCACAGATCAAATAGACCTACTCATGTTACTGTTGATGATAAGTGTTGATGGGTGTTCCTGTCCCTCCACTCAGGGAAGAACTTCCTTCGTGCTGCCCAGATGAACATGAACTTTGCCACATGGGGTCATCTGATGATGAGTGTCCTGCCTCAATGTTCCTTTACCACTTTGAGTCCGTCTACTTCCTCTGATGTTGTGGTCAACCCCTCACCTTCTACCAATAAGGCCACTCGGTCAACCCCCCTACTGCCAGGGTGAGAAATTACACATAGCTGCCCATGGAAACAGTAGAAATAGTCAAATAAGTATTTTGTGTAGTGTATTTCTAAGAATATTTGGGTATATGAGTATATGTATTTGAGTATATGTAATATCTTTATCATTGCATGATTTCCCTGAATATATGACCATCACTGTGTTTCTCTATATCTGCAGTGAAGTGCCGGTGATTAGTCTTAACATAAGTGAGGAGCGTTTAGCATTTAAAACGTTTAGCGTTGACCAAGGAAGAAACATACCCAACACGGTGTCAACAGCACAGAACACACCACCTATGCCTACTCTGACAGAAAAAGAGGTGAACATCCATACCAGCTCCACTAAACATAAAATGGTGGTTCCAGTCTATTGTCATCTTGTTAAAGTGAAGTGCATAAAGTGCATTGGTAGACTTGCTATTTGAATAAATGACTGGCCTTGATTGCTTCATGATTCTACCTTCATAGCATATCCGTCTGTCTCTTTTCAGTCCTCCATTGAAAACTACACAGAGAGAACAAGGATGCAGATGGAAGACTTCAAATGTATCTCTGTCCTGGGAAGAGGACACTTTGGAAAGGTCCAGACTTTTTTGCCAACAGAACATTATATTAGAGCACTATATGATTTTGCACAGCCCAATGCTTCATGTACGCCAATGTTCACCCTATCCAGGTACTTCTAGCTGAGTGGAAGAAGACGGGAAAACTCTATGCCATTAAAGCCTTGAAGAAGAGGGATATTGTGACCCGTGATGAAGTGGACAGGTTAATGTTCTTTATTGGGACATATACTATACAATGAATAGCCTTGCTCACCTTACACAAATAAATTAGTGATATACCACAGATAATAACTTATTTACAGTAAGAAATGCTCTTTCTGATGCCTTCACAGTCTTATGTGTGAGAGGAGGATCTTCGAGATGATCAATGCATCGAGGCACCCTTTCCTGGTCAACCTGCACGGCTGTTTCCAGACCAGTGAGCATGTTTGTTTTGTCATGGAGTACTCACCAGGAGGAGACCTCATGATTCACATCCATAATAACGTCTTCTCTGAGTTGCAGACCAGGTGAGTTTTACCCGACAAGCACACACACACACACACACACACACACAAACACACACACACACACACACACATGCACGTGCCATTAAAAAAACATTTGGACAGTGCAAATGTGTATTTTCTTTGTGTTACAGGTTCTACTCAGCCTGTGTTTTGCTGGGTCTAGAGTTCCTGCATCTGAATAAGATAGTTTATCGGTGAGTCGTGTCTATGAGTCATATTAACTAGCACTTAATACAGCTCTGGCTACAGCTTATTTCATGTGCATGTGTTTTTCATAGAGATTTGAAGTTAGACAACTTGCTGATGGATGCAGACGGATTTGTTAAAATCACAGACTTTGGACTTTGTAAAGAAGGTAAAATTATGGTTTATTATATCTTACGACAGGGTTTGTGGTTATGTGTGGAAATGACATATGACAAATTGTATGTGTGTGAGCATTTAGTTAAATGCTGCTCCATCTGTTGTTGTACTGGCAGGGATGGGGCATGGCGACCGGACATCAACATTCTGTGGAACCCCAGAGTTCCTGGCGCCTGAGGTGCTTACTGATGATAACTACACACGAGCTGTGGACTGGTGGGGCATGGGCGTCCTTATCTTTGAGATGCTTGTGGGAGAAGTAAGTCATCAACAGACCAGAAACACACTCCATAAAACACAGTCATAGATTTTTGTAAACAACAACAAAAACAGTCACAAATCAATAATAACAGTACAAATACACAGAAATGTAAAGCTTTATAGTTTCAATGACTGGTGGTCATTCATCAGACTAAAGGGTTCCCCCTCTCCATCTTGTGCCAGTCTCCATTCCCAGGAGAAGATGAAGAGGAGGTGTTTGACAGCATAGTTAATGACGATGTTCAGTATCCTGGATGCCTCTCTCCAGACTCCATCTCCATCATTCAAAAGGTAACAACCTCTCCTTTCTCTGCTCATTCTGTCTCTCATATTTTTATATATTCGGAAACCGTTCAGAAATAGTTTTGTTCTGAAAATATCAGTGTTTGAACCATCCCCCTGTCTGTGCATGCTGATCCCTAATCAAACCCCTCCTCCCTGCAGCTTCTTAAGAGGAATCCAGAGAAAAGGCTGGGAGCCGGAGAAGGGGACGCAAATGAAGTCAAGGAAGAGAAATTCTTCAAGGTAATTTAGTTCAAATAAAATCATTTTCAATCCATGCTTTTAGATATACTGTAAATGCATCAACCTTATCTTTGAGATGCTTGTAGGAAAATAACTTATATTTTGCAATTTAACCCTGCACTGTATCTATTTGACAAACAGACTATAGACTGGGATGCACTGCTAGCTAAAAAAGTGAAACCTCCGTTCCTGCCAAAAATTAAGGAGTCTGTGGATGTCAGTAACTTTGACAGCGAGTTCACGAGTCTCCAGCCGATCCTGTCACCTCCTCCCGTGTCCTGCAGCCTCTCCCCTGAGCAGCAGGAGGCCTTCGCAGATTTTGACTTCTCAGCCCTGCATGGATGAAGCAATCAGAGACCAGGGTTGCATCCAGCTCATGAAATGGTTGCATGAACAGTTCCATAGCACAACCTTTTCATAACTGACAATAACTGAATGTAGCTCGCCCCAACGGTACATGTAGATGAGGCGGACTGTCCTCACTGCCATCATCAACAAACTCAACCAAGCAGGATATGGGATATTCTGCAGGTGGAAAGTAATTTGAATGCAACCCTGGTATTTCTGTGCCATGAATTAGTCTGACGGCCAGGTTCTATGACTGTTTCATTGTTTATAGTACCCAGTGATATCCAAACATTAACACTAGTGTGTAATGCTCTGGATTTCACTCAAATACAATTGGCTGCCATCTACGAAACATAACAGATTTGATGATCGGTCTAATGTGGACAGAATTTGAGCATGCTTTGTGGCCTTTGCTTATTTTGCTATTATCAGATAACTGTTCCCTTTAGAGAGGTACACGCTGCCATTTCTATGCATCACTGTGAGAGGCTTTGCCCACTGCCTTGACTGAGCAAATGAAAAAGGCTATTTATTCCTGTTACAATGTCTTTTCAAAATGTTGTTCTGTGTGAAGATGAAATATTCCATGTTCTCATATCTGGGTCCAGTCATTCCCTACCAATGTGTGTTTAACTACTAACTCCTACTAACATATCTACTTTCTACCTACCAGCCAATTTATTATTTTTAGTGTGACTAAAATGTGCATGGCACACTTGTGAACTTAGTTTTATGTAGACATTTTCATGAGAGAAGCCATTAAATAAGGTAGCCATATTTATGAATAAACCAATATTGTGGGATTGAGCACTTAATGCAATAACGAGTGAGATTGTAAAGTGAGAGGCTGATAGTTGATTATGATAGAAATAGTATTTATTTTGCTATTAAAACGGTTCAATAGTTGCTGCTAATAATTATGCATTACTGTATGAATGTATGTGGATTACCACAAAGAAATGTATATGAGACAAAATGAATGCATATTCATTGAAATCATTAGTGTTTTATTGTGTTGTCTATGTCAATAAATACAAAAATATGAATACATTATTTCCAATTAATGAAAGAGTGAAAAGTTTTATCAAAGAATACAGGTAAAAATTCTAACGTTTCAACATATTATAAAACAGAGTACTAAAGTTAATGCATAACATTTTTTATCAACACCTTTCAATATTACAGTACATCATTAGTTCAACGTGGAAAATAGCATACTCAATGACTCACGATAAACTGTCACTCAGTTAAACAAAACAATAAAAAATACCTAGGACCATATATTACATAAATATCAAAATATTAGGCAACTTCAACTTTGCAAAAAATCTCAATTATGGGGGAAGCAGAATGGAAGGCCTACGCGGTGCCACGACCCTGGCTTAATCCTATAGCCTGGTATGGGCATGTTGTCTGTAGAGTGAGGTCAGACGTGATTGTGGCTCCCTCTGTAGTACACCTGCTCCCACACCACAGTTCGGCACATGCAGAAGAAGTCCCAAAGATTACAGAGAATGCCACGATCAAAGGGGTTCTCCTCGTCACTGTAGCTCTTCAGGTAGGTGATCCGGTGGCGGGACATGAACTCCCAGGTGGTGGAATTGATGGAGATCAGATAGAGGTGGCAGCCCAGGAGCAGGACCACCACCAAGGACAACACACCTACAACACACAGCGCTGCCAGCAAAAACCCATTCACAATGAGCCACAGTTTCCAAGTGCCAGAAGAATGGAAACCTGACCTGAAAGACAGAGTACATCAAATGATATTGACATCAATAATACAACAAGGGAACTATTGCGTATGTGGGACAAATAGTATTTAATCTACATTGCAATAATAATACCTCATAGCTACTTTCATCAGGTTAAATCACCCACACTCACCAAGCAATCTGCAATGCCCAGAGTAGAGCAAGCAGCTGAACAGCCAGATAGATGATGAAACAGCGGTGGTTTCTCTCACCCACACAATTCTCTATCCACGGACAGTGATGGTCAAACCGTCGCACACAATGTTTGCAGGCCTGGCAGTGCTTAGCTCTCATGGGCTGCTGCTTGAGACAAAGAGGAGAGAACAAGGAGTCATACATACTAACATCAACATAGCACACCCCCAATATGTCATCTCATCTGTGATCCAAGATTGTAGTTATTAAGTTATTAATGATCTAACTGCAACTGGATGGTATTCTTCCTGCTGTCCTACCTGTAGCAGACAGTAGCCACACCGGCGCAGGCGAGGTATGGGGTTTTGAGGGATCATCTCCTCCAATTCTTCACCTGAGCCCTGGGCATACTCACACATTCAAAGACAAATATGTAACATCAGTATGGAATACATCTTATCAGAAGGGGTTTTGGGGGAGGGTTAATGAGGGTTAAGGCTCACCTTGACACTGTCAGAAAGAACAAAGCCCGGGTCCATCAGAGAGACAGTGAAATACAGCATCACTGACAGCAGGACTAGCAAGGAAAACACTACAGGCTGCATCAACTCTCCATTCTCCCTTTGTCTTCGGAGATCTTAACAGGCAAAATATAAACTTACTTAAACACCACATAAATCCAACACGTGGGAGGTTGTGTTGTTAAAATTACTATTGTATTCGCTGTGACTAAAATATATGGCTGAGAGCAACCACTTTATCTAGCCTGCAAGCTATCAAGAGTATTGTTTTCATAATGTCTCCAGTCTGTGTTGCCTGGTAAGCTAACGTTAGCTAACTAAATGGCTAATTAATATGGTTTGCCTCGAAGAGACGCTAACTTACCGGTGTCATGTAAGAATAGTATCAGTGTAATAACCCATGTTAGGAGGACATGTGCGGTCCTAATTAGAAAACCAGATCGAAACACGTTTTTAAACATCGTTGCATGATTGAACGAACACTAGCTAGTTTTATTTGCGACTTCCTGTTCTGGTACTGCATGTCGTTTGTGTCAAACTTAGTACTGAAATCAATGGGGGGAAAGGGTGGTGTCAACTCTAAAATCGGAGTCGTTTTAATAAAATACCCTTATTGAACATCCAGCCACAAGAACACACACGCGAGGAGTCAAGAAATACACGTGAATATTATACAATACTTTTCATTTATTTGCTCAAAGAACATTGTACAAAATGGCTCATAATTTTTTTTTTAATTAATACAATTATTATTTACAGAAGTTGAAGTGAATTCCCAGTTTCAATCTAAAGTTAATGCAAAACACTCAAGTGTCTCCAGCATGAATTAAAGTGCATTAGTATTACTCATCGATCTTCTCAAAGCTCTAAAATCATGTTTGGTTTTAGGTATAAAGACAATGATTAAGTGTCCTGACAACCAAGACTCTCCTGATCTTGACTTGAGCTCATATACAGAGATTTGCAGAAGTAATTATTGTGCATTTCCATAATAACCAACTAAATGTAAATGGACAAACTATTACAGTTATATATTAAGTGAAAATATGCAGGACGGACTAGAGCAATAATTTATTGCATGATTTGCATTGAAAACGTTTATAAATACATGCTCTTTAACATTGCATAAGAAGCCAATGAGATCTTATTTTGCAAACACACCCACAATACTTGTACATAATATGGCTCTCTCTAGTTATCCATAACAATCAAACCTATGAACATAAAGCCAGTTAGTGCTGTGTTCTGAACAACAAAAAACATGCCATTCTTAACTGTCACACCCAGACAATAAAAAACACGCCATTCTTAACGGTCATACCCAGACAATAAAAAACATGCCATTCTTAACTGTCATACCCAGACAATAAAAAACATGCCATTCTTAACTGTCATACCCAGACAATAAAAAACATGCCATTCTTAACTGTCATACCCAGACATTAAAAAACAAAAATAAATGGCAGTGTGAATAAATTGTCTATCTGCACCAAGTGAGAAGGGGAAATAATCACCACGTGCTTTTTCCCAATTTCTTATATTCTAGGAACATGAACAAATATAATTTTCATATCAGGCAAATGTGGGAGGGATAACCAATAACTACTCAGAAAACCCATTAATGCTAAGGAAAATGTCTGAATACATAATGTTAGTCAAAAACATTTGTTGTGCATTACTGAAGTAGTTTCTACTTAATGAGTCTGGTGCAGTTTGCACTGTTGCATAGCCTCATTTACTGAGTGAAACCAAAGACAGGAACATTCTTACAGAGGCACAAAACCACAAACTGGAAACAGCAAGAATTGTCAAATTCTGGTAATAACTCAACAATTGATCTTCTAAAATAAACTATTAAATAATATTAGAAATAGCAATATTGAGGGACGCCGCCCCCCTCCATTTCAGCTCACAGAGTTGATACCTTGTCTTTTCATTCTATTATCCCTTGTTCTACTCCATCTTCTGGCATTCATAGAATGAGATGGCTCCACAAACCATAAGTGTTAGAGATTCCTTAGCCTCAACTCGGAGGGATCTCACTCACGCACGCACACATATCAAAGCTGAACCATTCAGATGTCGTGAGTCACCTTCTCATCGCGACTTAACTCCCAGCGACATCTTCAGGTTCTCGTACACCACATAGCTGATGCTGACAGCTGGAATGACCTTCAGGAAGTTAGGGGCCAGGCCCCTGTAGAGGCCAGTGGCCCCTTCTGTCTGAATGATTTGTTTGAAGAGCCCTGACATTGTCATCTGTGGGCTGCCCTCCATCATGGCTATAGGAGAGACATGGCACACAGTCAGCATTAGAGCCAAAGGAACAGCAAAACTGGTAGTTATTTATAACTGCATCTCAATAAAATAAGGACGATTTAATATATTTGAATATAAGCAGTGTAAATTAGGTGTATTGTTGAAGGTCTCACCTTGTGCCTGCATGCGGGTCCTGACCAGGGCTAGGGGGTAGCTGGCCAGCTGACCACAGGTGCTGGAGATTGTGCCACAGCCAAGCAGAACTAACACTCCCGGGTCAGTACTTTTGGTGCCATACTTTTCTAACCAGGAGTTCTTCAATGTCTGTGGAAAAAAGAACAGTCAGATAATTCCAAATGGAGCATACAATGCAGTGAAAACAGCTTTGTAAAGTTATATCCGGGTCTCTTCTTACCTCATACACAGCCAGGTCGATTCCAGCGTAGGGGATGATGCCCATCATGTTGGGGATAAAGCCCTTGTAAAAGGCACCCAGTCCCTCTCTCCTAAAGATGTTCTTTGCACAGTCAGAGATGCCAGAGTACTGACCAGTCTTTCGCAAGGCAAGCCGTGTTTTCAGAACCTTGTGTTCAGAAATGAAAGACTATGAAAATCTAGCAGGTGGCATGTAATCAGATTGAAAACATTGGCATTACTAATTTATTCGCAAATCAATCATGCATTTTTGTCCTTTCTATCCTGACAACAATAATAGATGTAATCATCCCAGGTCTATGCTAGGGGGGGGATGATTGATGGCTGCTCACCTCCATGGGGTAGATGGTGCTCTGAGCGATGACTCCAGCCATAGAGCCAGCTACAAAACGCTCCAGGATGCCAAGTGTCTCCTTATCACTGCCAATCAAACGCTTGATCTGTGCCAGAGAGTTTTTCAGTTGAAAGGAGAGAGGGGAGAAAATAAGATGGGGCAGACACTGGTTAGAACATGAACTTGGTCCTCACTTCAGAAATTGAGATTAAGGAATTATAATAATGGTTTATATATCATTTTAAAAAGAGTAATAGAAATTAAGAAAATGATATAGGAGCAAGTACCTGCTCATAAGCCATGAACTTAATGGCAGTTTCAGGTGCAATTTTGACGATGTTCATTCCGTTCCCTCTCCACAGCGACCTCATCCCACCTTCTTTGATCATCTGGGTGAGCCCACTCATGATGCACATGTTGTTGCTACTGGAACCATGGACCTGACAAGTAAAGAACATCAATGTTTATCATACAGAAGTCACATGAACAATAACACAATTAGGGGCGTATTCTGAATTGAGATCTGTGAGCTTAACGCAAATGTTCATGCACATCTTCCATTGATGCCAATTCATGATTTAGATGAAAGTTGGCCTTTTAGTGTCATAACATTTCTTCAGTTATCCGGCATAGGCTTTGAGAATGTGAACATATTTGCTCAACGGGGGGGGGGGGGAATCAGTGTGGAACAAGTCAGGGTTCTGGAATCAGTTGTACCAACACAAAGATGACGCTAGACGACTTGTTCAAACAGACCCACTAACGCCAATCAGGGGTTACTGATCCCCACATTGCGATCACGTAAAAGCAGATCTAATCTCTCCTGATGCAGCCAATCACAACTCACCAGAGACGATGTGCTGGCTCTTAGCCACTAACATTGGTCAGCTAAATGAGCCGGTGGGAACGAACAGCCCCCAGGACTCTTGCCCTCTGTTCTGGCAATAATCTACGTACTCATTAACCCATGTATGGCTCTTAGGTAATAAATAAATTGGTTATTGAGGGCTGGTGTACCATTACTAGGACTCAAACTGTTGTTGGGAATACATGGCTGTCATACTATCTATTAAGATAGTAGATCAAGGGCTTCTTACCTGCATGAGTACTTTGAGTCGGTCTAAGGGGGCGGTGAATGTTCGGGACACTGCTCCTGCACCTCCGCCTGCAACCAGATGCCTCCACCACATTCCTGTCAGTTTTTCCTCTGTTGTGAAGTCATCAGGCACCATCAGATTCTCACCTACATCAAAGAGCTACAGAGAGTAGAAAGATATAGAACATGAGTATTATTATACACTATTATCTTCTCTTTTGGCCCAAAAGACATTGGAGCTATCTAAGAGCAGTTTGCAATTATAAATATAGTCAAGCTATTTATTATTGTTTTAAAAGGGGGGGGGGGGGGGTGACTGAACATTTTTCAGTGTGTGTGATTTCTAAGGCCCCATGTATACACAAAACAGGGAAGAGTGGTATTGACAGTGAAATGTGCAGTGTGCGTCTGCCCTCATCCCTCATGAGGCTTTAGGTCCGTGATTACTTCATGTTCTGTGTTAGGAAGCAAGTTGAATTCTGTTGTTTCCTGCTCTGTTATTTCTGGGACATTTCTTTGTAATCTGATATCAAACCAGAGAGAAAATAAGGGCGTTTGTGCTTTGATGTCATGGTTCAGACTGCTGATATTATAAGGGTATAGAATAGAGTGCATGTTCCCTTCTTGTAAAGCTATCTATTACATAATGACAATCTGAGTCAGCCAGCGAGACTCCGACTCTAGACATAGCTTTGGGTACAAGTCCCTACAGAGGTGCCTTTGCAAAGCCCATGCCAGAGTACAGGCTCTATCCCCCTGAAGCTTTACCATGCCAGAGATGAATCACCAGCTGAAAACTATTTCATGATTGCCAAGTTGATATTAAAATCATGCTATATAAGTGTGAGTAACACTACTGGCATGAGATGGTCAGGCCAAAGTGACTTGAGTGAATGCCGTGGGACATTTTCCTTGGCCTTTGTTTTGGGTGGTCATCCCATCTCCAAGCAATGCTTCCGAATATTTTGTTGCCCCCGCTCGGCTTATAAATGTTGTTCTGTAGCTCGACACATAGGAGGAGGTAAACAGGCTAAGATTTAGAGCTGGCTTTTCTTATTAAGACATACTGTATTTCATTACCCCACCCGCATGCTGCCCAAGAACACACTGTCCTGTGAAAGTGGTTCTGAATACCGAGGGGATAATTTGAGTGTCCTCTTAACACTTTACAAACGTAATAAACATTTTACACAAGGGATAATTAAAACTGTAATCAACATTTGATATACAAAGGGGTAATTCATGATTCTTGTAAATCATTACATTACATTCAGAGTGTTCCTGTCCTATTTAAACACTAATAAGACTTAAATGGTGAGGCACGTCCATTCACAGTGTTAATCTATGTAATAGGATTAACATCCCTATTCACAATTTTGTGAATGAGTGTACTCAAATTAACGTGAAATAGAATTGTTCCCTGCTTGCTGGATAGCTAGTTCACACCCCCCGTCCTCCCACCCTTCTCACCGTGGAGTGTTTCCAGTAGAGGGTGATCTCAGGGATGTTGTTCTCTTTGGGGTGTAGCAGAGGGTAGTTGCTCCACTCATTCCAGTCGATGGTCATTGTGCCATTCTTATCCATGCTATTGCCAAAGATGAAAACAAAACCATAAACTCTTGAGAATATGAATCAAACTGGTAACAAAAGACATACTGACAAGATTGACCAAAATCTTAAGGGAACACTGCTCCGTTATAATATCTTACCATTGTAGGATCTTCTCGGCATGCTGCTGTGATATGTGAACACCAAGGTCCTGGAGTGACTCCATGATTTCCTTAGAATATATTTGACCTGAATCACAATGGAAGAAGACAATTCATCACCAATCAGAAGTCCACCTAAATCAGAAAAAAAACATTTGAATTGTGTGGTAGCTAAGGTATGTCCCCAAACTAACAGTTGATTTGTGGATAATTGCATACCAGCTCTCCTTCTGTCCAGGCTCTTGAAGACAAGTCTCAGGTCTTTCTCATGATCCTTCAAATAGTTCACAAACTCCTCAAAGACCATCTGCTCATCCAGGTCCTTATCTGCAATTTTCACTACTTTCTGCAGAGGCAAACAAAACCAAATGATCAACAACAGTGGAAAGGCACACTGACCTGCTTTCTATTATGAGACATTATAGAGGGGCCGATTGAAAATCAATCAACTGTAGTAAGGCCTAGACTGGGGGCTTCTCTGGAGGTGGACAATACTAATGGAATGTATTGTAAGCACCTGGAAGGAGGGTAAAGTGTGAATAATGTCATTCTCGATGGTGTCATCACCTTAATGTCCAGTCACGACAAACCATTTCAGCAATGTCTCTGAGAGGCAAAGACCACAAAGGTCATATGTTGAAAGCATGCGGACTCAAATCTAGGCTAACCTGTCCTACATTCACTGTCAAATGTGACATATGCCTGGATAGAAGGAATGTACTCTATGGGAACACTGTCACATACTGTATTTCAATACAGTAAATCAAATATCAACACCGGCCCTATTTTAGACCAGGTAGACAGGCTTAGTGTGAGTTCGCAGGATATAGATAGATGTCCCAGGCACTATTACCCACCCCTGAAGGGGGGCTCAATCCACAATGCCAAACTCGGCAATCAACACCATGCCTTGTCTATGATAAGTGGGTCAAACAGTCTTGGGGGTCTTGAAGCTCCAGCCAAGTCTTGCATGCAATTATTTAATCATTCCATCATCTTCCAGTGATTTCTTTATGCTAATTTGCAACCCTGAATCCGATGGTTTAGGGCTCCAGGTCAATGATACTTGATTATATCAATAAGAGGGTCTTGCAGGCCAATGGTTTTAATTTACAAGCCCTAGGAACCATCAATGTGTAGCCAAACAATAATAATCCACCTATGCACTATTTGATCTTTTGATGATAAATAGTTGAGTTATTCAATGAACTTAAACACCTTCATGAAGTAATTAATTTAAAAAATATATTAAGGAGCATCATTATGTTTAACATTATATTCAGATAGGTGCACTAAATTGCATGGGAGCACTGGGTAGATGTAGAGTTTGACTAAAGTTAGTGCTACCTGGGATCATTGGGACGTTCCTATCTTTAACCTAACTCCTACTTTTACCCTAAATTTAGCCCAACCCTTACCGTTTTAAATGACGTGAGTTGGGACGTCCCAAAGATTCCGTTTATACCTTTTCCCTTTGACAAACGCATAGCCATGAAACGCCGCCCATGTATAAAATGCATTTCTTAAAAAGTAATTTTAAACCAACACACTACTAACCTTATGCCGAACTTTAAATTAAGACCAAAAAGGAAATTTGAGTAATTCATTTTTACTTTATAGGCCATTTTGACTTTGACTGTGGTAACTAATGGAAACCGTGACAAACCCCGAGTGCAGGAAGAAGGGGTTTGTACTTACAGGAAACTACGACAGCGTGATCGTTACAAATATGTGTAATTTCCAGGAATAACCAAATACAACACTCAAAATGTAAAACTTGATGTGAACCCCGCTGATGCATAAAGACATGTAAGTAAAATAATATGCTGCAAGTTTTACCTTTCTCCATTTCCGATAAGTAGAAAACTCTTGTGAAGGTAGAAACACACTCAATTTGAAGAGCGATTTCAACTCCGATGGTAGTCCATTGGACTCAAAATACTCGAATTCAGCCGCATCCGAATTCGGAACAGGCACATAAAGGCACAGGCCAAGCATATTTAAAGTAAAGGTAAACACGTTCCACAATAAATAAATAGCTAGTAAGTACACCAAAGACTGTTCAACTTCGCGTGTTAATACTAAAATGCCGGTAAGGAAGTGCGTTGTGTTATAGAAACCCATGAAACCACTCCCTTTTAAAAATAGACCTATTTCATTGGCTCCTACGATGTATTTTTTCCCCACTCGGCAACGTAATTTGCTCGAACCACCACTGTATCATTCCATTGCGCCCTTTACGCAAGATCAAGGCAAATACATTCAAAGATGGCCTGAGTTCAACCAACATATCATAATAACAACATTCTGAGAATGTCCAGCTTAGACAGAACATACATTCAGTTCCTTGAACTGGTATGTTCCTTGGATTATTATTCAGCCTGTTAGTAACAATGTTTACAACTCTAGGAATTCTGAGATAAGATGATAAAAGGCACATCAAGTTATGTGTTTAATACCAACATTCTAGGAGGACTACATATCAGAATTGAGGCAGTAAATATGCCTAAAGAGAATAAAAAGTCATCAACAGATTTAAAACGTTTAATATGTGCATTTTTATATATATTTTTTACATGGGGGTTGTATGTCCTGCAAAGGTCTGCACTTGTCCCACCAGACACTAAAGAACATCATGAAGTTGTGTTGTAGAATGGTGAAAACATGCCCAGATTTAAATGCCAGAGGACAAGCGCCAAGTACTACTTGCATTTGAAAATGTCACATGTTGCATTTGATCCATTGTTGACATTTTGTTGGTGGTCCAGTCTGAGGGTATGCACAAATTATGGAGTGTGATAATTAACAGAGACAAGTGCAGGTAATTATATAAACAGTAATAACATGTTTTGCAGGATACGTTTTATGGAACCCATTGGTCTATTGACATGGGTAGCCCTTCCCTGCAGTTAAATTACCCAGTGGCCTCATGGGTGGAATGTTAATAATGTTAATTATGAATAAATATAAATTAAAAAATTAAAAAGCCAAACATTTGGTGTTTGTTTGTGAAACGGTTTGGTTATATTTCAGTATTCTGTGATGTATATAAAGTGTAACATTGTGATGCAAACTCAAAATCAAACACATTTCAACTGTATCTGATATGGTACAGGTGTCTTATTCTTTTTAAGCCCATAACCATGTGTGTGAGGTGTATACTTCTGTTTCAAAGTAGATTTGTTTAAGACTACCAAGAAACACTGTGTGTCCCTAATTTAGCCCACTGCTGTAAAAGGTTGTGTTTTCATTAAAAGACACCCCCCCCCTCTCATAATCTGTACCCAAAAACAATTCTCAGTAAATGTAATGTAAATGTAGCATATGAAAAAGTGTAGTGTTAATATTTAAGTCTAACATGAGTTCTCATGAGAATTTATGGTCGTAGTCTCGGTACATATTTACTATTCAAAGAACATGGCACCTCTTAGGCAATAAAATCTTTAGAGATTGCAATAACTCTGGGACAACAATAGTTTGACAGGCAAGCTTCAGGGATACCAATTTGGAGTTACAGGGCTTTATGGCATACCTAGATTCCAGTGCAAGCCCAGTGCGAGCAGGACCTCATCACAATGAGCATTCCAATGGAACTGAAAAGTGCAGCCCTTTCATTGTTTAGGATCTCTCTGCCACGTGTAAACACAGGCATTTTAATTATTATTGTTTTAGCAAGGCGAGAGCAAATTGACCAACTTATAAGAATAATGTACACTACATGACCAAAAGTATGCGAACTTCTCATTCCAAATCAAATTGTATTGGTCACATACACATGTTTAGCAGATGTTTTTGTGGGTGTAGCGAAATGCTTGTGTTTCTAGCTCCAACAGTGCAGTAATATCTAACAAAAAATATCTAAACATTTCACAACAATACACACAAATCTAAGGTAAAGGAATGGAATTAAGAATATATAAATATTTGGATAAGCAATGTCGGAGTGGCATAGACTAAAATACAGTAGAATAGAAAACAATACAGTATATACAGTATACATATGAGATTAATAATGTTGACATATTTTGCATTACTCAAGTGACTAGTGTTCCATTATTAAAGTGGCCAGTGATTTCAAGTATATGTATATAGGGCAGCAGCCTCTAAGTTACAAGTGATGGCTATTTAAAAGTCTGATGGCCTTGAGATTGAAAAACAGCTTCTGTCTCTCGGTCCCAGCTTTGATGCATCTGTACTGACCTCGGCTTCTGGATGATAGTGGGTTGAACAGGCATTGGCTCAGGTGGTTGTTGTCCTTGATGATCATTTTGGCCTTCCATGGGAATTAATATGGAGGTGTTCCTCCCTTTGCTGCTATAACAGCCCCCACTCTTCTGGGAAGGCTTTCCTCTAGATGTTGGAACATTGCTGCAGGGACTTGCTTCCATTCAACCACAAGTATTAGTATTAGGCACTGATGTTTGGCGATTAGACCTGGCTTTGGTCAGCGTTCTAATTAATCCCAAAGGTGTTCGATGAAGTTGAGGTCAGGTATCTGTGCAGGCCAGTCAAGTTCTTCCACACTGATCGCGACAAACCATTTCTGTATGGACCTCGCTTTGTGCACGGCGGCATTGTCATGCTGAAACAGGAAATGGCCTTCCCCAACCTTCTGACACAAAGTTGGAAGCACAGAATAGTCTAGAATGTCATTGTGTGCTGTAATGTTAAGATTTCCCTTCACTAGAACTAAGGGGCCTAACCCGAACCATGAAAAACAGCCCCAGACCCTTATTCCTCCTCCATCAAACTTTACAGTTGGCACCATCATGCATTGGAGCAGGTAGCATTCTCCTGGCATCCTCCAAACCCAGATTAGTCCGTCGGACTGCCAGATGGCGAAGATAACGCGTTTCCACAGCTCCAGAGTCCAATGGCAGCGAGCTTTACAACACTCCAGCTGACGCTTGGCATTGCGCATGGTGATCTTAGGCGTGTGTGCAGCTGCTCGGCCGTGGAAACTGATTTCAAGAAGCTCCCGACGAACAGTTATTGTGGTGACATTGCTTCCAGAGGCAGTTTGGAAGTTGGTAGTGAGTGTTGCAACCGAGGACAGACCATTTTTCTGCCCCAGAGCACTCATTGGTCCCATTCTGTGAGCTTGTGTGGCCTACAGTACCACTTCATGGCTGAGCCGTTGTTGCTCCTAGACATTTCCACTTCACGATAACAGCACTTACAGTTGACCGGGGCAGCTTTAGCAGGGCAGAAATTGGACTTGTTGGAAAGGTGGCATCCTATGATTGTGCCACATTGAAAGTCACTGAGCTCTTCAGAAAAGCCATTCTACTGCCAATGTTTGTCTATGTAGATTGCATGGCAATGTGCTCGGTTTTATACATCTGTCAGCAACGGGTGTGGCTGAAATAGCCAAATCCACTCATTTGAAGGGGTTGTCCACATACTGTATCTCATTATGTTCAGTAATATCACTTGAAATGTGATTCAAATATTACAGGGTGCGAGTTCAACCATGATTCCGTGTACAGGTCACTTAAACTATGATGACACTGTCTGATAAAAGAAAATGTGGTCTTTGGCACAGTTTGTAAGTCTCAACATTCTGTACTAGAACACCACAGAATGTGCTGGTTTCAAATCAATTTATCTCCCCCACCAGAACTGAAGTAGAATATCTTAAATGTAACCACTCGGATGCATATGTAACTTTGAAACATGTAGGGGCTGGAGGAAACAAGAAAATGTCCATGACAAAAGTAATTGTAGCCCTAAAATAATTCCCTTTTATTTGTAGAATCATGGTTTCAAAAGTGGTAGTCTTTGCAAACACTATTCTAATACAAAAGGATGATTATACTTTGAAAGAGTCATTGCACCCATGCACATATTTCAACATAGATTTGAATGAACACAGAAAGATGTGATCCATATCAACGTGACAACCCCAGTTAGTGTTGGGATTAAGACAGGAAAAGAGAGCAAGGATTTTAGTCCAAGCAGGCCATGTTTTAGGCCTATTTATCTATTTTGACACCTTGGGGCTCTATCACTCTCCTGTGGCATGGTCTTGTTATGACATGTAGCAATAGCAGTTTGAAAGTAAGTATTCACCTGTGTCTGTATAGTCAAACAAATGATTGAATAAATAAAATACATTAGCTATAAAAAGTGGAACCTGGCTATAACCTATGAAACAATGTTTCCCATATGACATCCTTATTTGCAGAAGGACAGAGGGAGAAAGTTCAATAACTAAAACCCGTCTAAGCATAATGAGAAGAACGTGTGTTTTAGAGGTTGGTTTTTACACACACACACACACACACACACACACACACACACACACACACACACACACACACACACACACACACACACACACACACACACACACACACACACACACACACACACACACACACACACACTTCCACTCTGGTGGAAAAAGTACTCAATTGTCTTAGTTGAGTTAAAGTAAAGATACCTTAATAGAAAATCACTCAAGTAAAAGTCACCCAGTAAAATACTGCATGAGTAAAAGTCTAAAAGTATTTGGTTTGAAATACTTAAGTATCAAAAGTAAATCCTCAAATGTTCTCAAGTATCAAAAGTAAAGGTAATTTCAAATTCCTTATATTAAGTAAACCAGACAGAACCATTTTCATTTTATTTATGGTTAGCCAGGGGCATGCTCCTAAACTCAGACAATTGACAAACAATGCATTTGTGTTTAGCGAGTCCCCCAGATAAGAGGCAGTAGATGATCAGGGATGTTCTCTTGGTAAGGGTGGGAATTTGACAATGTTCCTGTCCTGCTAAGCATTCAAAATGTAAAAATAACTTTTGAGTGTCAGGGAAAATGTACGGAGTAAAAAGTACATTATTTTCTTTAGGAATGTAGTGAAGTAAAAGTTGTCAAAAATATAAATAGCAAAGTAAAGTACAGATACCCCAAAAAAACTACTTAAGTAGTACTTTGAAGTTTTTTTACTCAAGTACTTTACACCACTGATTAGACATAGGCTACTGAGTGGATGGTTACAGTTATCGTCCTGAGACGTACCTCTTATGCATAGCCACAAGGGGTCGTATTCACCTCGTCGGTGGGAGCACCAGCCTACACGATCAGTGACACGAAAGCATCCAGGGGCGGAGCTAATTGAGCAATTTTGGTATTGGTTCGTAGTACACTAGAACCATACCCAATTTACTGTGTGGGTTACCGGTGGCATGTCAGTTGCATTTTTTTCCTAGCTTTAGCTTGCGATATGTGGAAAAGAGATAAAATGTCATGAAGAATTAGAGGCTGTTTGAACAGAAAAGTGCCTGACAAATGTATTGCTTGTTCTACAATGTATTGTACTCCAAGATTTCAAGACTGGTCAGTAGTTAGTCAAGAGCATTTGAGTCAGCATCGTATCAAGCACACAGAAGAAAAAGTTGTGAGGTGCCAATACACACTGTGGTCGGTCTCAAGGTATGTAACCAATGTTTTGTAGTAATAAGTCATTTCAGATTGTTTCAATGTGTTATAGTCACCACATCT
Source organism: Oncorhynchus kisutch (assembly GCF_002021735.2). Lineage (NCBI taxonomy): Eukaryota > Metazoa > Chordata > Actinopteri > Salmoniformes > Salmonidae > Oncorhynchus > Oncorhynchus kisutch. The sequence goes on along the minus strand of NC_034176.2, from coordinate 22,655,165 downwards.
GTTTCAAATTTAATAGGTTGAATAAATAGTGTAGGCTGTTTTAATCTCTAAACGTTGCCATCATCAGCTAAATCTTTTTGTCATTGTTTACAGGTCCATTACAAACCCTTCAATGGCTTTTTTTGCGAAAAAGAAGAAATTCAAGTTTCAGACACATTTGACATTGGAGGAGCTGACTGCAGTGCCTTTCGTGAACGGGGTATTGTTCTGCAAGCTGAGATTGTTGGACGGTGGAGACTTTGTTGCAACTTCATCAAGGTAGAATGTTGCTTTGTGTTCGCTGTGTGCATGCCGCATGGGCAATATAGCAAACTATTACCAAACTGCTGTCATAATGTTAACTTTTTAAATGGCTCATACCACTCTTACCCCAGCATAACTTTGTTTTTACTGCATTGTTAGTAAACAATGTCTGTGTACAAATAATTTCAAAGTATGTCTAACATTGTTGGATTTATGTCCGTCAATGGTAGGGTTACAAAATTCCAGGAACTTAAAATATATTCCCTGTTTTACCCGAAATCCTGGTTGAAGGATAAGCAGAATGTCCGGAAACCTCCAACCAGGATTTCTGGAAAACCAGGACATTTTATTGAAAGTTCCTGGAATTGTGCAACCCTAGCATTACATCCTATTAAGGATTACAAAGGGAAATCCAGACGCGAGCTGCCCAGTGACGAAAGTTTACCAGACGAGCTAAATTCCTTTTATGCTCGCTTCGAGGCAAGCAACACTGAAACATGCATGAGAGCACCAGCTGTTCTGGATGACTGATAACGCTCTCTCGGTACCGATGTGAACAAAACCTTTAAACAGGTCAACATTCACAAAGCTGCTGGGCCAGATGGATTACCAGGACGTATACTCAAAGCATGTGTGGACCAACTGTCAAGAGTCTGTAATACCTACATGTTTCAAGCAGACCGCCATAGTCCCTGTGCCCAAGGAAGCGAAGGTAACCTGCCTAAATGATTACCGCCCCGTGGCACTTACGTTGGTAGCCATGAAGTGCTTTGAAAGGCTGGTCATGGCTCACATCAACAGCATCCTCCTGGACACCCTAGCCCCACTCCAATTCGCATACCGCCCCAACAGATCCACAGATTATGCAATCTCTATTACACACCACACTGCCCTTTGTCACCTGGACAAAAGGAACACCTATGTGAGAATGCTGTTCATTGACTACAGCTCAATGTTCCCTCAAAGCTCATCACTAAGCTAAGGACGCTGGGACTAAACACCGCCCTCTGCAACTGGATCCTGGACTTCCTGATGGGCCGCCCCCAGGTGGTAAGAGTAGGCAACAACACGTCTGCCATGCTGATCCTTAACACTGAGGCCGCTCAGGGGTGTGTTCCTAGTCCCCACCTGTATTCCCTGTTCACCCACGACTCTGTGGCCAACACCATCATTAAGTTTGCTGACGACACAAGTGGTAGGCCTGATCACCGACAACGATGATGCGGCCTATAGGGAGGAGGTCAGAACTGGCAGTGTCGTGCCAGGACAGCAACCTCTCCCTTAATGTGAGCAAGACAAAGGAGCTGATTGTGAACTACAGGAAAAGGTGGGCCGAACATCAACGGGGCTGTAGTGGAGCGGGTCGAGAGTTTCAAGTTCCTTGGTGTCCACATCACCAACGAACTATCATGGACCTGACATACCAAGACAGTCGTTGACAGGGCACAACAAAACCTTTTCCCCCTCAGGAGACCGAAAAGACTTGACGTGGGTCCCCAGACTCTCAAAAGGTTCTACAGCTGCACCATCGAGAGCATCCTAACCGGTTGCATCCCCGCCTGGTATGGAAACTGCCCGGCATCTGACCGTAAGTCGCTACATAGGGTAGTGGGAACGGTCCAGTACATCACTGGGGCCAAGCTTCCTGCCATTGAGGACCTATACAATAGGCGGTGCCAGAGGGAAGCCCATAAAATTGGCGGAGACTCCAATCACCCAAGTTATAGACTTTTCTCTGCTACCGCACTGCAAGCGGTACCGAAGCGCCAAGTCTAGGACCAAAAGGCTCCTCAACAGCTTCTTTTCCCAAGCCATAAGACTGCTGAACAATTAATAAAATTGCCACCGGACATTGACTGACCCCCCCCGTACACTGCTGCTACTCGCTGTTTTATCTATGCATAGTCACTTCACCCCCAACTACATGTACAAATTAGCTCAGCTAACGTGTACCCCTGCACACGGACTCTGCCTCCTGTATATAGCCTCGTTATTCTTAATATGTTACTTTTTATTTTAGTCTACTTGGTAAATCTTTTTTTAACCAACAGTGCAGTTCAAGAAGAGGTAAGGGTTTGTAAGTAAGCATTTCATGGTAAAGTGTACACTTCTTGTATTTGGTGCATGTGACAAAGTTTGATTTAATCCATAGCTCCATCCTCTGATCTTGAGACTGGTTAGCCAACCATCCTTCAGCTTTTATAGCAAACCTAGCTATACATTAAAATGATGGTATGTTCTTCTTCCATAGTAGCCATTATACCTTGGCGAGTAGAAAGGGTCAGAAGCAATTTCAACTAACCTGTTCTTGCTGATACTTTCTTAGTTCGATTCGGAAGAAAATCATATCTACTCTGTTCAGTTGCAGGTGGTTCATAAAAAAAACAGAATATTCTGAAACCTTTGTATCGAGTGAGAAATTCCTCTTGCATGTGTGTAGATCTTTTAGATTGCACTGTGATGCGCTGTCATCTACTTCTATACGTGGCCGCAGCTGTGTCGCATAAGAACCGGCTTTATGCCAGATGTCCACCAGAATCATATAGGTTTTGTTTTGCCAGATGAATGACTTCCGCTGGAACGCAAAGTGTTTTCATCTGGTACAAAGCCTCATGTCCATCAGATGCATCAAACTCTTTGCGTTCCGGCGGTAGTCATTCATTGTCAATGCAGCAGTCTGCAACGCTACGTTGGGGATGCTGCAGTGCGTTCTGTGTACCGCATGCGTTCAATGTTTTCAACTTATGCGTTGCTTTACCGTGCAGTGCTACAAACAGAAGTACACACAGACTCCAACTAGCTAGCTTTTAGCTAGTTGAAAAGCGAAGCACGTGTGTCAAGTACGGAAAATGTGGCCTAGACATCCGGCAAAACGCATATGCATTGGGCATGACCATTACTATGGAAGAATTGACATATTGCCATTAATGTATAGTAAACAAATGTCAGTGCTGCTGTATAGCTGAAAAACAAATCAAAGGCTTGAATATGCCAAGCCATTGATACAGCCGTAATTAAAAACCCTTTAACGCCCAATGTTACATACACGTAAGTGTCTTTAAACACCTGGTAACGTGCCTGTACGAGATCAAATGATAAAATAACACCACTCTTCTAGATGAGATCCTAATAAACATTTTGTAATTAATAAACCGGAAATCATCACTCTAAATGGCACGCCTCTAGCTTTCAACACGGCAGTTTTGCTCCTCTGAAATGGTCTCGTACATTGTCAAAAAGAGTTTCTAAAATTCAATGCATGCAAAATGCTCATTAGATTTCCAGAGACACCAGAGTAAATTTCAAGCAAAATATTTATTTTTGCCAAAGTATAGCCACTTAATTCTTGTTGCGGTCGTTCAGTGATGCAAACCACACTTTATGTAGCCCAATATGTACTCTTAAGGAGCCTACGTTACTCCTTAAAAACCTCTTGGGGCTAGGGGGCAGAATTTTCACTTTTGGATAAATATCGTGCCCAATTTCAACTTCCTGCCACTCATGCCAAGAATATAAGATATGCATATTATTCATAGATTTGGATAGAAAACACTCTGAAGTTTCTAAAACTGTTTGAATCATGTCTGTGAGTATAACAGAATTTATGTAGCAGGCAAAACCCCGAGGACTAACTGTTCAGAATTATTTTTTTGCCTCTCTCTGTACCCCGAGTTGTTATTGCCAAGGGATATTTCTTAGCAACCTGTTTTCAGTTCCTACCGCTTCTGCTGGATGTCACCAGTCTTTGGAATTTGGTTGAGGTTATTCCTTTGTGCAATGAAGAAGTAGGCCAACTAGGAACTGGGTACACTTTTTTTGAGTTGCGCAATACGTGAAAAGTGGCGCTGGTTTGTTTTCATTCCTGTATTGAGCACAGATTGCCCCGTCTACAATTTGATCGATTTAACGTTTAAAAATACCTAAAGTTGTATTATAAAAGTAGTTTGAAAAATGTTGGCAAAGTTTATAGCCAACTTTTGAAATATTTTGTAGTGACGTTGCGTTTTTTGTAAGTTGTTTTTTTCTGGATCAAACACGCTTTATAAATGGACATTTTGGATATATATGGACGGAATTAATCGAACAAAAGGACCAATTGTGATGTTTATGGGACATATTGGAGTGCCAACAAAAGAAGCTCGTCAAAGGTAATGTATGTTTTATATTTTATTTCAAGGTTTTGTGTAGTGCCTGCAGGGTTGAAATATGCTAACTCCTTTGTTTACTGCTGGTGCAGATGGTGCAGGCTATCAGATAATAGCTTCTTATGCTTTCGCCGAAAAGCATTTTTAAAATCTGACATGTTGGCTGGATTCACAACGTGTGTAGCTTTAATTGAGTATCTTACATGTGTGATTAAATGATAGTTTTGAATTTGATAGTATTTTATTTGAATCTGGCGCTCTGCATTTTCCCTGGCAATTGGCCAGTTGAGACATTTGCGTCCCGCCTATCTCTAACTAGTTTTAAGGTCCAAGTACCTTGTATGTTATTTTCAGAGGTAGTCTGGCTCTCGCAGCCAAGACAGCCAAATACTCCATCTAAACGTGAATCGATTCTCAATTGCGATACGGTTATAGAAACATAAAGCACTTTAATATCATATCAAAATAATTTCATAAATGCAAAATATACACTTACTGTACACTTAACCGACTTGATCACAGTTGCTGCTGACAGTGTTTTTCGTTTCTGGTGGCCTTCTTCCATTACACACAGGTATTCGGAGCATGCTAGATAGCTTATTAGCACAGGTGGTCCCTCTGTCTTCCGTAAACCCGCGCTGCAACATGGAGATATGGCCGGGTGGGAACAATAACCCTATAAAAGTTGTATCAATTTAACCTAGTTCATATTAGCAAAAAAAAATAAAACAGTCCTTGGGCTTACAAAACCGTACTGCAAGCTTCACGTGTTAATGTTCAAACAAAACTCCCTTGTACAGAAGACGCCTTTGTCAAATTACTTAGTGCATTCGGAAAGTATTCAGACCTTGACATTCTTCTCTGTAGATCCTCTCAAGCTCTGTCAGATGGGGAGCATCACTGCACAGCTATTTTCAGGTCTCTCCAGAGATGATAGAGTTCAAGTCCGGGCTCTGGCTGGGCCACTCAAGGACATTCAGAAAGAGTTCAGTCTTGGTTTCATCAGACCAGAGAATCTTGTTTCTCATGGTCTGAGTCCTTTAAGTACCTTTTGGCAAACTCCAGACAGGCTGTCATGTGCCTTTTTACTGAGGAACGGCTTCCATCTGGCCACTCTAACAAAAAGGCCTGATTTTGTGGAGTGCTGCAGAGATGATTCTCCCATATCCACTTAGGAACTCTGGAGCTCTGTCAGTGACCATCAGGTTCTTGGTCACATCCTTGAACACGGCCCTTCTCCCCCGATTGCACAGTTTGGCCGGGCGGCCAGCTCTAGGAAGATTGGATGTTGCAACCTTCCATTTAAGAATGATGGAGGCCACTGTGTTCTTAGGGACCTTCAAAGCTGTTGAAATGTTTTGGGTCCCTTCCCCAGATCTGTGCCTCAACACAATTCTGTCTGAGCTCTCGGACAATTCCTTCGACCTCATGGCTTGGTTTTTGCTCTGACGTGCACTGTCAACTGTGGGAGCTTTATATAGACAGGTGTGTGCCTTTACAAATCATGTCCAATCAATTGAATTTACCACCGGTGGACTCCACCAAAGTTGTAGCCAAATGGAAACGGGATGCACCTGAGCTCCATTTTTGAGTCTCATAGCAAAGGGTCTGAATTCTTAGGTAAATAAGGTATTTCAGTATTTTTTTATTTTATACATTTGCAAAAATGTCTAAATTTGATACATTTTAGAATACGGCTGTAATGTAACAGAATGTGTAAATGTGTAATGAACTGAGTCATGATTAAGGGCTAACATCTTTATGATGCTTTATATGTATATCACGTCAAATAATAAACATCTACATTTAGTCTGGATTTCTTTATTAAAGATATAGTTGAGTGTCAACTGTCTATGGGTCCCAATTTACACACAAAAAAGTGAGCAAACTGCCCTTAACTGTAACATATCTGACAGACACCAAAGAGAATGGGAAGTTTTGAATAGTGTAAGTATCGGGGCTCATGGAAATTTTGCAGTGCACAAATAAGGACACACTGAAGATTAACAACTTGTGCAATATATATGATACTGCTTTTATAACTTGGGTTTCAGAAATAATGAGTTAGATTTCATGATTAATGTTTACATTTTAGTGTAAGCAGTTCACAATGCAGAAATAGATATTGTTGAAACTGGATGGTTTGCATCCCTTTCTACCCGATGTTACATATATGAAACATTGCATAACTATTGCAAGGAGTGTTGATTTGTTTTCTTCAGAAATGCTATTAGGGGTTTCCTTGGGCTGTCCTAACCACTGCTTAATGTTCACGCAAGTAAAACTGGGTCTGGGTTTCTAAGGGTTAGAACCTAGGTCATTGTTTAGAACCTAGGTCATTGTTTACTTTAGTAATATAAATGGGAACACAAAGGGATTCCGGTATTTGATCTGGGAGTGTTTGTTTTAGAGTAGGCTGGTGAGGAAAGGGATACTCCTCTGGGGCTTTCAGTGTTTGGTAGAGGGGTGTGTGACTTCACACACTGACCTAAAGATGAAAGGTAGCCGCACATAAACAAGATTTAGGGGGACATGTGTTATGTCTCTTGGATCTGAGGTCATCAGCGTATTTGTCCTAGATGTCCAGAGAACACCCCCCCCCCCCCCCCCCTTTATTTTAATTTATAGGATTCATATAATATTCAATAAATATAGTACTTAACATCTGATTTGGACCAAACTTCTAACAATGAATAAGACATGAGGAACCCAAAGAAATTGGGCCACCCACACACACACACACCCCACGCCAATCTAAACCCAACGTGTATACAGTATCAATTCTCTGTCTGACAAGTAATATGGAGCTGTAGCTCTGCGTATTTTTTTCTTCATCCTATCGAATGTATTCTCAGTGAATTTCATTTATGTTCAGAGAAATTAGTCATTGAAGTTGTTAGGTTTATGGCCCGTCGTACATCCTGATATTACCAGGTTCTGACCACTAGATGTGGTTGTTCCTGCTATTAGTTTTTATTTTATTGTATTTTTTAATATTCCCCAACCATTCCTCTGGACTTTCCGATGGGCGCTCTGTAGAGAACCATATGATGCAGTAAGACCTCATTGAACTTCTGAACTGTGTAGGGCCTTTGAAAGAGCACAAAAACAAACTAAATCATCATGATAACCCTTACTATGATTACTGTTCACCGGATGTTTTTCTCCTATGCCTGTCATCATTGATAAACACATAGAGTTAAAAAGAATGTTGCCCTCCACTCCACTTCCCCTGCAATGATACAAGACCCGGGTATGCTATGCACCCCTTTTAAGTCTCTTTTTGAGGATTATATAACAGATTGGATGGGAGACAATTTATCTGCTTAAGTTATCAGGGGCAGAACAACAGATTTGTACCTTGTCAGCTTGGGGATTTGAACTTGCAACCTTTCGGTTACTAGTCCAACACTCTAACCACTAGGCTACCCTGCCAATAGAGATTGTGTGTTATCATAGGGCCTGGGGAGTACAGAACTCCCTTTGTTCTGTTGTTGCCTGAAACATACTGAACAAAAATATAAACGCAACATGCAACAATTTAAAAGATTTGACTGCGTTACAGTTCGTATGAGGAAATCACTCAATTGAAATAAATGAATTAGTCCTTAATCTATGGATTTCACATGACTGGGCAGGGGTGCAGCCATGGGTAGTCAGGCCCAGTCAATCAGAATACATTTTTCCCCCACAAAAGGGTTTTTATTAAAGACAGAAATACTTCTCAGCACCCCCCCCCCGCATGTGAAAAGCTGCATGTGGAGGTCCTTGGCTGGTGTGGTTACACGTGTTCACGTGTGGTTGTGAGGCCTGTTGGATGCACTGCCAAATTCTGTAAAACGATGGTAGAGAAATTAGCAATTGCATGCTCAAGTTGAGACATCTAGTGTTGTGTTCTGTGACAAAACTTCACATTTTAGTGGCCTTTTATTGTCCCCCAGCACAACCTGCACCTGTTTAATGATCATGCTGTTTAAACAGGCTTGGGTCTATTTTTCTCCACTTCCTGTCTGACTGACGTGTCCAAAGTAAACTGCCTGTTACTCAGGCCCATAAGCCAGGATATGCATATAATTGGTACCATTGGATAGAAAACACTTTGAAGTTTGTTGAAATGTTAAAATAATGCGTGAGACTATAACACAATTGATATGGTAGGAGAAAATCCAAATAAGAAACAACCAGAATTTTGTTTTGGAGAGCCCATGCTCTTTCAATGGAAAGCTATGGGGCCTATGCAATTCCAGCTCCCAGATTGCAAATCCTATGGCATCCACTAGATGTCAACAGTCTTTGTTCAGGATTTCAGGCTTGTTTCTTCCCAAACGAGGAAGAATTTAGTTTTGGTACTGGGAGTCAGAGTTGGAAATCAGTCTGTGTGTGCACTTGTTAATTTTACTTTTCTATTGAACATACTTCTTTCTGTATGAAATATTACAGTTTAATTACATTTAGGGTACCTGAGGATTAAATAAAACTGTATTTTGACTTGTTTTAGCGATAGCTTTTTGGATTCCTTTCTCTGCATGTTAAACGAGTGGATTACTCAAATCGATGGCGCCAACTAAACAGACTTTTTGGGATATAAAGAAGGATTTTATCCAACAAAACTACCATGCATGTTGTAGCTGGGACCCTTGGGATTACAAATCAGAGGAAGATTTTTAAAAAGTAAATTAATATTTAATCGCTATTTGTGATTTTATGAAGATTTTATGGGTTGCCGTCCTCAATCAATCGCATGGCATGCTTTTTCTGTAAAGCCTATTGTAAATCGGACAATGCAGTTAGATTAACAAGAATTTAAGCTTTTAACCGATATAAGATACCTAGATGTTTAATATCCATAATTTTTATGAATATTTATTTGAATTGCGTGCCCTCCAATTTCACCGGAAGTTGTCGACAGGTGTCCCGCTGGCAGGACGCCTATCTCAGAGAGGATTTATTAATCAACTTCTTGATATGCCACGTGTCAGGTGGTTGAACTATATTGGCAAAGGAGAAATGCTCACTAACAGGCTGGTAAAGAAATTTGTGCTCAAAATTGGAGAGAAATATATTTTTGTCCAAGCCATGAGGTCGAAGGAATTGTCCGTAGAGCTCTGAGACAGGATTGTGTTGAGGCACAGATCTGGGGAAGGGTACCAAACAATTTATGCAGCATTGAAAGTCCCCAAGAACAGTGGCCTCCATCATTCTTAAATGGAAGAAGTTTAGAACCACCAAGACTCTTCCTAGACCTGGCCGCAAGGCCAAACTGAGCAATCGGGAGAAGGGCCTTGGTCAGGGAGGTGACCAAGAACCCAATGGTCTTTCTGACAGCTCCAGAGTTTCAGCTCCAGAGTTTCCTTCCAGAGAACCTTCTGGAAGGACAACCATCTCTGCAGCACTCCACCAATCAGCTCTTTATGGTAGAGTGCCCAGGTGGAAGTCACTCCTTAGTAAAATGCACATGACAGCCTGATTGTAGTTTGCCAAAAGGCACCTAAAGGACTCTCAGAACATGAGAAACAAGATTCTCTGGTCTGATGAAACCAAGATTGAATTTTTTTGCCTGTATGTCAAGCGTCACATCTGGAGTAAATCTCTACTGTAAAGCATGGTGGTGGCAGCATCATGCTGTGGGGATTTTTTTCAGCAGCAAGGAGTGGGAGACTAGTCAGGATCGAGGGAAAGGTTAACGAAGCAAAGTACAGAGAGATAGATCCTTGATGAAAATCTGCTCAAGAGCACTAAGCACACAGCCAAGACAATGGAGGAGTGGCTTCGGGACAAGTCTCTGAATGTTGTTGAGTGGCCCAGCCAGAGCTTGGACTTGAATCCGATCTAACATCTCTGGAGAGATCTGAAAATAGCTGTGCAGCGACGCTCCCCATCCAATCTGACAGAGCTTGAGAGGATCTGCAGAGAAGAATGGGAGAAACTTCCCAAATACAGGTGTGCCAAGCTTGTAGCGTCATACCGAAGAAGACTCAAAGCTGCAATTGCTGCCAAAGGTGCTTCAACAAACTACTGAGTAAAGGGTCTGAATACTTGTTTGTAAATGTAATATTTCAGTTTTCTATTTTTGACCATCCTCTCTCCCCTCAGTGCTCTAACTCATTCACTCCTGTTTTGATTCAACGTTGTAGTTGGATTTCAGGTGTGTGTGGTTGCCATGGCAGTTTAATAAAACCACCTGCTTTATGGAATGTGGCTGAGAACGTTTTCAGAGACTTATTGAGGGGGGTGGGCAGTGATTAGCGTGGCGCTCTTGGTAAGAACTTGAAGTATGTGTGTGGCAAAGAACCAAGGAATGCAAAACAAAGAGACAACTATATAAAGAACCTTTGTGAGGAAAAAAATCTAAAATGGCGGTGAACTACAATACTTGCCTAAAATGTGTTTCATTGCAATTATAGACTGTAAATGAATAATCATTAAGAGTGGAAATGGGGATGTCTAATGCATTTTAAACAGCATTTAAGTAGGACCAAAGGTTTTATAGACATGCAATTTGTTGGAGTCTGTATAGCCCTTCTATGACTAAAGGTTTTAGAGCCAATCAAATAGTTGGAATCTGTTTTTGTAATACAAAGCAGCAGTTTCTCAAGTAAGCAACAGGATTTCTTTCCTGCCAAATTGGCCTAACACACCCAGCTGGTTTTGGAACCGAAACCATACTAGAGGAGGGAAAAACGTTATCAACTTAAACAGTCCTCTATATTTACTATGTGGAAGGTTGGATCACATCTCTTACAGTGGGGCAAAAAAGTATTTAGTCAGCCACCAATTGTGCAAGTTCTCCCACTTAAAAAGATGAGAGAGGCCTGTAATTTATCATAGGTACACTTCAACTATGACAGACAAAATGAGAAGAAAAATCTAGAAAATCACATTGTAGGATTTTTTATGAATTTATTTGCAAATGATGGTGGAAAATAAGTATTTGGTCAATAACAAACGTTTCTCAATACTTTGTTATATATCCTTTGTTGGCAATGACAGAGGTCAAACGTTTTCTGTAAGTCTTCACAAGGTTTTCACACACTGTTGCTGGTATTTTGGCCCATTCCTCCATGCAGATCTCCTCTAGAGCAGTGATGTTTTGGGTCTGTTGCTGGGCAACACGGACTTTCAACTCCCTCCAAAGATTTTCTATGGGGTTGAGATCTGGAGACTGGCTAGGCCACTCTAGGACCTTGAAATGATTCTTACGAAGCCACTCCTTCGTTGCCCGGGCGGTGTGTTTGGGATCATTGTCATGCTGAAAGACCCAGCCACATTTCATCTTCAATGCCCTTGCTGATGGAAGGAGGTTTTCACTCAAAATCTCACGATACATGGCCCCATTCATTCTTTCCTCTACACGGATCAGTCGTCCTGATCCCTTTGCAGAAAAACAGCCCCAAAGCATGATGTTTCCACCCCCATGCTTCACAGTAGGTATGGTGTTCTTTGGATGCAACTCAGCATTCTTTGTCCTCCAAACACTACGAGTTGAGTTTTTACCAAAAAGTTATATTTTGGTTTCATCTGACCACATGACATTCTCCCAATTTTCTTCTGGATCATCCAAATGCTCTCTAGCAAACTTCAGACAGGCCTGGACATGTACTGGCTTAAGCAGGGGGACACGTCTGGCACTGCAGAATTTGAGTCCCAGGCGGCGTAGTGTGTTACTGATGGTAGGCTTTGTTACTTTGGTCCCAGCTCTCTGCAGGTCATTCACTAGGTCCCCCCGTGTGGTTCTTGGTTCTTGTGATCATTTTGACCCCACGGGGTGAGATCTTGCGTGGAGCCCCAGATCGAGGGAGATTATTAGTCGTCTTGTATGTCTTCCATTTCCTAATAATTGCTGCCACAGTTGATTTCTTCAAACCAAGCTGCTTACCTATTGCAGATTCAATCTTTCCAGCCTGGTGCAGGTCTACAATTTTGTTTCTGGTGTCCTTTGACAGCTCTTTGGTCTTGGCCATAGTGGAGTTTGGAGTGTGACTGTTTGAGGTTGTGGACAGGTGTCTTTTATACTGATAACAAGTTCAAACAGGTGCCAGTAATACAGGTAACGAGTGGAGGACAGAGGAGCCTCTTAAAGAAGAAGTTACAGGTCTGTGAGAGCCAGAAATCTTGCTTGTTTGTAGGTGACCAAATACTTATTTTCCACCATAATTTGCAAATAAATTCATTAAAAATCCTACAATGTGATTTTCTGGATATTTTTCTCTTAAAAAATTATCACTTAAGGGGTGGTGCTCCCATAGGCACCAATGTGATAGCAGCTGGGTCTGCTTAGTTCATTGGCTGTATATGAACCAGATAAAAGGAGCGAGTAAGATGTCTCGCTTCCACTTCCGTATCTGGTATGCCTAAAGTGTGACATTGATATTCAAGGTCTGCATAGTAAAAGCTGTGTGTGCATTTGGGAACATGCTGTCCCTGATGTAGAGGTACTGCAGGCATCACGTGGCTCCCCTGGAACATTTCTTTGAGCAGATGATCCTATGATGCCAGTCCCTTGCATGGCATAGAGTAGGAACACATGTCCTGGCCCTGTGCCCTGCAAGGAGCCGAACCACTACGCACCACTACTGAAGCCCCTCTGCAGCTCTATAGTCAATACAAGAAATGTGTCAGCTGGTTAGGGACCATGTGCTAACTGACTGCAATTCACAGGGCAAATTCTGACTCTTTGCACCCGACCTCTATGGCAGTGAGTTTCTTTTCTGCTGCTTGCCAAAGTGCCAAAGTACTCCCCTGTGCTTATTTCAAAAACAGTGTGCTTATGGCTAGTCCCAGGTATGTCTCTGCTGGTACAACTGCTCAGGAAGAATGCTGCATTTGCTGCCTTCTGGGTAAATCCATTTGAATTCAATCACTTTCTGAAAGGATCCCTTTTGATTTAAACCAAATAAGTCAGTTACCTTTTGAGCCTGAATGCCAAAACATTCAGGAGATAAAGTAAAAAAATGTTGCATACCCCACCATACCATGATACATCCATGTCTTCATTACGAGAAAAGATAAACAGTTGAGTTTAATATCATTTTAAAAGCGTACAAACCGCGTTTAATAAAATATATTTGACATTTTAACGTCAATTGTACAGATTTATTTTCATATTCACATATGTTGTAGCTTAGGCCCTTTTTCACATCTGAGGTTTTTGTGTTGTGCCCGCCATCAGTTGAGACACGACATGCTCTTGAATACAGGGTGGGTGTTATTTCAACCATAGAAATATAATTCATAGAACAGACCATATCCCTTCAGACCCCTGCAATTTAGCTGGTACACCATTAAAATTGAATAGAAATTTTAACTTCTAATTACTACCACAAAGATGACTGCCGGTCCACTGTCGAAAGTCAACTTAAATGGTCATTTCTATTCTATTGTCTATATTTCTCATGATTTCAATAGGTTTCCTATGGAGGATCGACAAGATGATGTACAACAGATGTTCCCATTCAAGACAACGTTCTCTGATCTGTGGACCTCAAACTATCTTTGTGGTGCCATTTGAAAAAATGTGTCAGCCCAAACTTGACACCCACCCATATTCACACAACACAGAAACCTTAGATGTCAAATAGGGTCTCAGCTCCAACATATGCCAATATGTAAAACATCTGAATTTACGTGTTTTTAGATCATTGTCATTAAAGGTTACAAAAAAAGTTTTATAAAATAGTTTGACAACTCTGTTTGTAAGCTTTTAAATGATATCAAACTCAACCGTTTATGTTTTCCAGTGATGAAGACATGGAAGTCTCATGGTATGGTTGAATATGCTAAGTTTTTAAACTTTGAACACCTTATCTCCTGAATGTTTTGGCAATCAGGTCCAGAAAGTAACTTTTTGTGCACTTATACAATGGTTAATTCAAATCAAAAAGTGTGCTGTCAAAAAGTGATTGAATTCAAATGGATTTACCCTTCGCACTTAAAGGGTGTTTGGGTTTTAACTGAAGGATGGCTCTTTCACTGTGTATGCTTTGTGGTGATGTCAGCTGCAGTCTGGTAATACCTGATTGTTTGAGCACTCCCACAAGGCAATAGGTACACACTACAGTAAACAGGCGGATCTGTCCACCTCCCTACTTTTCTGCTCTGTGCGCTGTTAGTTTGGGTGTATCCATGGCTGTTTGTTTACATTGGAGATGATGAGTACGCATATCCAGCCCTGTAAATTTACACTAGCTCCTCATGCTCTGTAAGTTATTCATTATTTCTAGAGTCCACATTAAGCCCTGGATTCACTTGAGTTACTCCTGTGCATTCTGAGTGGCTGGGTCCAGGCACATGACTAACACTGACAATGGTTACATTCAGTTCAGTTGGGAAGGGGAGAGTATGAAGTGAGTTAAAATGGGAAGTAGACAGATTATCACCAGGACTGTTTTTACATCAACCGTCCTTCTCTGTATACTCAGCCATTTCCCTGAATGTATGGACGGACAATGTGAACTCTGTTTTTACAGAAGCCCACAGGCTATTGTTCACCGTTTCCTCAACAACAAGTTTGCTTTCACTAAAACTGGAGCAAAACGTTGAAGAGCGAGGGCCAAAGCACAAGTGATGTCTTATGTGCCGTCGAATTAGTAACTTCTCATTGTGAGACCACTCAAACAGTAATGACTGTCATTAACTCCCTTGACACTAATAACAGTTTATTGAGGTTTATGTAGCTGTACTGTCGTGCCATGCCCGCTCTGATTCCTGTCCTCTTGTCCTACAGAGAGGAGGTTCAGGAGAACTGTGTTTGCTGGAAGAAGAGGTTTACCTTTGTGTGTAAAATGAGCAGCAACCCCACGACTGGAGTGCTGGATCCCTCCATCTGTCGGGTCTCTGTGCGTAAGGTCTGTCTGACTTTTGGGGGACCTGTCTAAGCAACACACAGCTCTTTGCTGTTATCTCTTTGTCTGTGAACATCAGGGACTACCGTTTCCTGCGTGTACTACTGGGTTATTTATCTTTCCATTCATTATTCACACCCCTGATAGTGTAAACTCTGTAGCCTCTGTAATCTGATCATAGATCAGTGTTAAACACACACATTCCACTGTGTGCCAGACTGTCATTGCTCAGTAGTCATCTCCCTTTTCCTGTTTTCACTACAGGAACTCAAAGGAGGAAAAACATATTCAAAGGTAAGAGCCCACTCCTCCTGAGCATCCCACCCTATATCCACGAACACATTACAATTTACTGTAGCCTGATGTCAACACACATCAACACTGCTGTTAAGACATTTTAAACATTCACATTAGTCACCCCACTTCTACAAACATAAGCTACAACTTTGGCACTATGTATAAGTTGTGTAAACTATACTGAACAAAAATATAAACGCAACATGCAATAATTTCAAAAATTTTACAGAGTTACAGTTCATATAAGGAAATCAGTCATTTTAAATCAATTCATTCGGCCTAATCTATGGATTTCACACAACTGGGAATACAGATATCTGTTGGTCACAGATATATATATTTTAAATGTAGGGGAGTGGATCAGAAACCCAGTCAGTGTCTGTTGTGACCACCATTTGGCTCATGCAGAGCGACATCTCCTTCGCATAGCTGTTGATTGATCTGGCTGTTGATTGTGTCCTGCGGAATTTTGTGCCACTCTTCAGTGGCTGTGCCAAGTTGCTGGATATTGGCGGAAACTGGAAAACACTGTCGTACACGTCCATCCAGACCATCTCAAACGTGCTTAATGGGTGACATGTCTGGTGAGTATACAGGCCATGGAAGAACGGGGACATTTTCAGCTTCCAGGAATTCTGTACAGATCCTTGCGACATGCTGAAACAGGAGGTGATGGTGGCGAATGAATGGCACGACAATGGGCCTCAGGGTCTCGTCACAGTATCTCTGTGCATTCAAATTGCCATCGATAAAATGCAATTCTGTTTGTTGTCCATAGCTTATGCCTGCCCATACCATAACCCCACCATCACCGTGGGGCTCTCTGTTCACAACGTTGACATCAGCAAACTACTTGTCCACATGATGCGGTACAGTTAAAATCAGTATTCATCTGTGAAGAGCACACTTCTCCAGCATACCAGTGGCCATCGAAGGTGAACATTTGCCCACTGAAGTTGGTTACAATGCCGACGTGCAGTCAGGTCAATACCCTGGTGAGGAGGATGAGGACACAGATGAGCTTCCCAGAGACAATTTCTGAAAGTTTGTGCAGAAATACTTTGGTTGTGCAATCCCACAGTTTCATCAGCTGTCCAGGTGGCTGGTCTCATACGAGCCCGCAGGTGAAGAAGCCGGATGTGGAGGTCCTGGGCTGGCATGGTTACACAAGGTTTGCCGGTTGTACGTACTGCCAAATTCTCTAAAATGACAGAGGCTTCTTATGGTGGAGAAATATACATTCAATTATCTGGCAACAGCTCTGGTGGACATTCCTGCAGTCAGCATGCCAATTGCACTCTTCCTCAAAACTTGAGACATCTGTGGCATTGTGTTGTGACAAAACTGTACATTTTACTGGCCTTTTATTGTCCCCAGCACAAGGTGCACCTACAGTATGTCATGATCATGCTGTTTAATCAGCTTCTTGATATGCCACACCTTTCAGGTGGATGGATTATCTTGGGCGAGGATAAATGCTCACTAACAGGGATGTTAACAAATTTGTGCACAAAATTTAGGAGAAATAAACTCTTTGTGCTTATGGAACATTTCTGAGATCATTTATTACATTTAAACATGGGACCAACACTTTGCATGTTGCATTTATATTTTTGTTCATTGGAAATGAACTTCAAATAAAGCTGGGGAAAGTTTATAGATGATGCACTCTCTCAGGTAGCCAGGGACCCTTCCTGTGTTTTCTCACGCTATGCTTATGGATTTCCTTAAGCTAAATAGTACCCCTTTCCTCTTTGGAAATGGGCTTCCTTAAATACACACATCTGTAAACAATAGCTTTGACGAAATTGAACCTGGAGAAAAGGAAATTAGGCTCCTCTTGGATAACCTGAGATTCAAACAAAATATATCTCTATATCCAGTCCCTTAGGGCTAGAAAACCTAAATGTTAAATGTCATGGCTACCTCACAGTATATGCAGGTTTAAAACTACTGTGGTGAAAGTAACTGTTCTTTCTCCCACAGCTGGGTTTTACTGACCTCAACATGGCAGAGTTCGCTGGCTCGGGCTCTGCAGTCCGCTGTTGTCTGCTGGAGGGATACGACACCAAGAATACTAGGCAGGACAACTCCATACTGAAGGCAAGGGACTGTGCTAGGGTGGGCAGGAGTCAAGACTATTGACCTTGGGACTTTGTCAGGGTTGGGTTTTGTTTGGTTGTGCAGAACAACTGATATAGTTTATACTTAGTGACTTTGTATTGTGGTAAAGGACCCCTCGTTCCACTGATCACCCAGGGCTGTTGATGCGCAGCACCTCAATTGAACTTTGATATTGATGATCTGTGGCATTCTGGGGCCACAGGATGGCATAGTGGTTAGAGTGTTGGAATAGTAACCGGAAGGTTGCAAGTTCAAATCCCCGAGCTGACAAGGTACAAATATGTCTTTCTGCCCCTGAACAGGCAGTTGAAAATAAGAATTGGTTCTTAACTGACTTGCCTAGTTAAAGGTAAAATAAAAAAATATACTGTAGCTAGTGCAAACATTACTTGTAGTGTGCATTACTTTTTATATGTTCTTATTGTAATAAAATAATTTGTCTGTATTTTCTCTGAAGGTGACTATTGGGATGGCCCTCCTATCTGGAGATCCGTGCTTTAAAACGTGAGTGACCTGACATGTTCAAATCTCTGATCTATCTTTCATCTTCATGCATTCAGAAAATGTGACTCTGGCACCCCCCAATGGGGAGTCAATTAGCCCATCAAGCAAACTTAACATTGCACAGTATAATGTGGACTGACCAGTCATGTTTTTTTGCAGTGCCCCCAGCACAGTCAAGTCCATCTCCATCTCAGGCCAGGACCATGTCCTGCAGCTGGACTGTAAGGGGGAGGGCACTGGATCCCCTAACCGGCCCACTTCTCTGGGCCGGTCCATGAAGCCCAGGCCCTCGATCATCAGCTCAGGTACGACAGGGCAGGTGGATCCGCTCAAACCTGGTAACAGTGGGTATGTTATGATAATCCATCACCACTAAACAGTTAACCTAGGTATGGGACACATGGTGAGGGACTCTAACTAATTGAGTTGTGGCTCTGTTTGGTGTCAGGTCTTCCAGAGGAGTCAGACCAGACCCAGGCAGCTAGCCCAGGGGAAGTATTCCAGTCAGGCCACTCTCGTAACTCCAGCTATGCCAGCCAGCTGAGCAGGATCTCAGGTGTGTGGGTTCATGTTCCTCATCTTTCCTCTCCAGAGTTTTTTTGTTTGTTGGTATTTGCACCTAAGTCTGTAATGTAAATGTCTTGTCCCCCAGGCTGCAGCACAGAGCACTCCTGCTCCTCTAGTATGTCTGACCTCACACACAGGAGGAACACCTCCACAGGAAGCGGCACATCTGGGGGCCTCAGTGTGACAGTAGACACTCTAACAGAGGGAGAGAAGCCAGGGAGACCCCCTCGGCCCGTCTTGCCATCCAACAGACCCCCCAGGCAAGGCCTTCCACTCACCAGATGTGTTTAGCCAAATGTGTTTGTTTTGACAATCTATGAAAACAAACGAGTGTAACTGTCAGTGGAACACTATTGCTATTTGTATGACTGCTGTTTATCCACTGTTGACTGGGCCTTTTCCCTGCACCCTGTGACAGGAGGAAGCAGGATTCCGTGGAGAGCCATCCCTCCTGGGTGAATGACACCCGCATCGATGCCGACGATATTGTTGAAAAGATCATCCAGAGCCAGAACTTTGCTGACATAAGTAACACTGAAGGTATGGAGCCCCAATCTCACCCTGCCCTTTCACTTGTCCACTACATTTTAGGGGGGCTCTTTTTTTTTTACATAACTTGTCTCTTTTGTACTGTTTCATTTGTCTCTTGGTGTGTTTATTTCCTCCTCAGACAGTAACCTGCGACTGTTTGTCAGTAGAGACGGCACCACATCCCTGAATGGTTTACTGCGCAGTAACGGGTGAGAAACCAGAAAGGACACACGCGCACACACAATAATAATACATCAAACGCACACACAGGTCTTACTCTGCCACTTTTCATTCTTTCAGGGTGTGTGCTGGTGTCTATGAGCAAGTGGTGATAGAGAGCCATTACGACTGGTGAAGATTAATTTTAATTGAGGCCTCTGCAATGTAGCTTGTGGACTAATTCTAAAAATATAATGCAGTCATCCTGGAGCACTGGCTGAGCTGGGAGCCATGAGGAGGACCGTACCGCACAGTTTACACAAATATGAATAACTATCAGACAAATGTAGTACTTTAAAGAAAATACCAATACATTTTTTTATACGCTACTTTGTAATGTATTTTTCCCTTACATGACCCAAGGCACCAGACCCTCTCTGTGATGACTGTGCAAGTCTCGTCACCACTGAAGGAGACCTGGTGATGGAGAAAGTCCTCAGCACTGTCTGACTGGTGTTTGTCCAATTTAGACTGTAGTACTTTGGCTCCCTCTTGTGGAGAAATGGCTTACTGAGGGATCAGTCTCTTTTCTTCAACCAACTATCTCAATGGCATACTCCCAGGATTCCTCTCCCCTCGTCCACTCGTTTCCTTCTCAAAACCCATTGGATGAGAAAGCCAGAGGTCCCTCCCTTCTGACCTTCTCTTCCAATGGGGTTTGAGAAGGAAACGAGTGAAGATTATGTCCCCAAAAAACAGACATCTCCTATTCTGTCCATTTTTTTGTAAATACAGATCTCAAGGAACTGGATAGGTGTAGCAGTTTCGGGAAGTTTTATATGCTATAAGTTCTAAACCCATTTGATGGTTATTTGGTGCAAACACCAGAGGTAAGAAGCTAGGTGTTGTTCTCAGATTTGGGCATACATATTCAACATACTTTTACACTAGTAGATGTCTCCAAACATGATCTTATGAAGGATCATGATTTGTTTGTGTTTTCCAACCAGCTGGCTGGTTTGTTGTATTTTTTAAATGGATTTTAACACTACAAAGATGGTGAAAAGGGTCCCTGTTGTATTATATATTTTATAGAACGTCTCTCTCTCTCATATATAAAAACTGTTCTCCTGCATATCTGAATGTTAACTGTTAACCTTTTCTATACTATGTGACTAAAATGACTGTTGTTATGGACTGAATGCTTGTAGGTCTGATACACTTGTTCGGCGTGAACTTTTTTCAATGTGCTGATAACTATCATCTATAAGTAGTCTGCCTATAAAGACTGCCTTAAATAATACCAGTCTGTGTACAGTGCCTTCAGAAAGTATTCATACCCCTAGATTCCTCCTTTTCACTCTGTCAATTAGGTTAGTTTTGTAGAATAATTACAATGTTGTTGATCAATCCTAAGTTTTCTCCCATCACAGGCATTAATCTCTATAACTGTTTTAAAGTCACCATTGGCCTCATGGTGAAATCCCTGAGCGGTTACCTTCCTCTCCGGCAACTGAGTAAGGAAGGACACCTGTGTCTTTGTAGTGACCTGGTGTATTGATACACCATCCAAAGTGTAATTAATAACTTCACTATATTCAATGTCTGCTTTTAAATTTTTGCCCATCTATGAATAGGTGCCCATCTTTGCGAGGCATTGGGAAAACTCCCTGGTCTTTGTGGTTAAACCTATGTTTGAAATTCACTACTTGACTGTGGGCCCTTTATAGATAATTGTATGTGTGGGGTACAGAGATGAGGTCGTCATTCAAAAATCCGGTTAAACACTATTATTGCACACACAGTGAGTCCATGCAACTTATGTGACTCAAGCAAATGATTACTCCTGAACTTATTTAGGCTTGCCATAACAAAGGGGTTGAATACTTATTGACTCAAGACATTTCAGCTTTTCATTTTTAATGAAGGGTGTGTAGGCCAGTGACAAAAAAACTCAATTTAATAGATTTGAAATTCAGGCTGTAACAACAATGTGGAAAACGTAAGGGGTGTGGATACTTTCTGAAGGCATTATGTACAAAATATGTCATTGTTGTGGTGGGAAAATATGGATCAAATTTTTCACAACATTGTCACATGGGCTTATATTAACCACAGCAGGGTTTGGTGGTCTCGGGTGATGTGACGTTCATTGCGACAGCATTTCAGATAGAAATAACATGTATTAAAAAGTGATGTTTTTCCATTCTCCTTTCCTGTGTTTGAAGAGGGTTTTAAGCTATGCACAAAGCCCCAGTGTCCTACACATACATTAACAATGTCTAATCTTGTCTTTTGTAATATTATTTTAACAAAATAAAATAATTTTATTATTTTAACAAATTTTTTATTTATTTTATTTTACCTTTATTTAACCAGGTAGGCAAGTTGAGAACAAGTTCTCATTTACAATTGCGACCTGGCCAAGATAAAGCAAAGCAGTTCGACAGATAAAACGACACAGAGTTACACATGGAGTAAAAACAAACATACAGTCAATAATGCAGTATAAACAAGTCTATATACAATGTGAGCAAATGAGGTGAGAAGGGAGGTAAAGGCAAAAAAGGCCATGATGGCAAAGTAAGTACAATATAGCAAGTAAAATACTGGAATGGTAGATTTGCAATGGAAGAATGTGCAAAGTAGAAATAAAAAATAATGGGGTGCAAAGGAGCAAAATAAATAAATAAATAAAAATTAAATACAGTTGGGAAAGAGGTAGTTGTTTGGGCTAAATTATAGGTGGGCTATGTACAGGTGCAGTAATCTGTGAGCTGCTCTGACAGTTGGTGCTTAAAGCTAGTGAGGGAGATAAGTGTTTCCAGTTTCAGAGATTTTTGTAGTTCGTTCCAGTCATTGGCAGCAGAGAACTTGAAGGAGAGGCGGCCAAAGAAAGAATTGGTTTTGGGGGTGACTAGAGAGATATACCTGCTGGAGCGTGTGCTACAGGTGGGAGATGCTATGGTGACCAGCGAGCTGAGATAAGGGGGGACTTTACCTAGCAGGGTCTTGTAGATGACATGGAGCCAGTGGGTTTGGCGACGAGTATGAAGCGAGGGCCAGCCAACGAGAGCGTACAGGTCGCAATGGTGGGTAGTATATGGGGCTTTGGTGATAAAACGGATTGCACTGTGATAGACTGCATCCAATTTGTTGAGTAGGGTATTGGAGGCTATTTTGTAAATGACATCGCCAAAGTCGAGGATTGGTAGGATGGTCAGTTTTACAAGGGTATGTTTGGCAGCATGAGTGAAGGATGCTTTGTTGCGAAATAGGAAGCCAATTCTAGATTTAACTTTGGATTGGAGATGTTTGATATGGGTCTGGAAGGAGAGTTTACAGTCTAACCAGACACCTAAGTATTTGTAGTTGTCCACGTATTCTAAGTCAGAGCCGTCCAGAGTAGTGATGTTGGACAGGCGGGTAGGTGCAGGTAGCGATCGGTTGAAGAGCATGCATTTAGTTTTACTTGTATTTAAGAGCAATTGGAGGCCACGGAAGGAGAGTTGTATGGCATTGAAGCTTGCCTGGAGGGTTGTTAACACAGTGTCCAAAGAAGGGCCGGAAGTATACAGAATGGTGTCGTCTGCGTAGAGGTGGATCAGGGACTCACCAGCAGCAAGAGCGACCTCATTGATGTATACAGAGAAGAGAGTCGGTCCAAGAATTGAACCCTGTGGCACCCCCATAGAGACTGCCAGAGGTCCGGACAGCAGACCCTCCGATTTGACACACTGAACTCTATCAGAGAAGTAGTTGGTGAACCAGGCGAGGCAATCATTTGAGAAACCAAGGCTGTCGAGTCTGCCGATGAGGATATGGTGATTGACAGAGTCGAAAGCCTTGGCCAGATCAATGAATACGGCTGCACAGTAATGTTTCTTATCGATGGCGGTTAAGATATCGTTTAGGACCTTGAGCGTGGCTGAGGTGCACCCATGACCAGCTCTGAAACCGGATTGCATAGCAGAGAAGGTATGGTGAGATTCGAAATGGTCGGTAATCTGTTTGTTGACTTGGCTTTCGAAGACCTTAGAAAGGCACGGTAGGATAGATATAGGTCTGTAGCAGTTTGGGTCAAGAGTGTCCCCCCCTTTGAAGAGGGGGATGACCGCAGCTGCTTTCCAATCTTTGGGAATCTCAGACGACACGAAAGAGAGGTTGAACAGGCTAGTAATAGGGGTGGCAACAAATGCACATGTATACTAAATAAAACAATTGACTGTAATCATATCTATTTGAGATCCTCCAGAAATGTTGTGTATATATATATATATATATATATATATACACCAGTCAGAAGTTTGGACACACCTACTCATTCAAGGGTTTTCTTTATTTTTAACACCACACGGGCTATTTGACCAAGGAGAGTGATGTTGTGCTGCATCAGATGACCTGGCCTCCACAATCACATGCCCTCAACCCAATTGAGAAGGTTTGGGATGAGTTGGACTGCAGAGTGAAGGAAAACCAGCCAACAAGTGCTCAGCATATGTGGGAACTTTGTGTAAGAGCTGTTTGAAAAGACCATTGAAATGTCGTCTTGTTTTGGTGGGATTAAGTTTTGGCCTGCCTGGTTACATAACCATAAATGGTAGGTGATGGCGCTGAGGGAGAGGACGATCGTGCCAGGACCCACATCCCCCAGGGCACAGGCGTTGGGACAGGCATAGAGACTTTCCACCCAGATCTGCAAGGGGATGTCTCCACCAAAGTGTTGGGCCTACAGTGGAGCACTACTGTACTCTAGGTGTACTCTAGGACTAGGTAAAGCTGATGTCAGGGGGTAGGTGTACTCTAGGACTAGGGACATCTGATGTCAGGGGGTAAGTGTACTCTAGGACTAGGGACATCTGATGTCAGGGGGTAAGTGTACTCTAGGACTAGGGACATCTGATGTCAGGGGGTAAGTGTACTCTAGGACTAGGGACATCTGATGTCAGGGGGTAAGTGTACTCTAGGACTAGGGACATCTGATGTCAGGGGGTAAGTGTACTCTAGGACTAGGGACATCTGATGTCAGGGGGTAAGTGTACTCTAGGACTAGGGACATCTGATGTCATGGGGTAAGTGTACTCTAGGACTAGGTAAAGCTGATGTCAGGGGGTAAGTGTACTCTAGGACTAGGTAAAGCTGATGTCAGGGGGTAAGTGTACTCTAGGACTAGGGAAATCTGATGTCATGGGGTAAGTGTACTCTAGGACTAGGGAAAGCTGATGTCATGGGGTAAGTGTACTCTAGGACTAGGTAAAGCTGATGTCATGGGGTAGGTGTACTCTAGGACTAGGGGAATCTGATGTCATGGGGTAGGTGTACTCTAGGACTAGGGAAAGCTGATGTCATGGGGTAGGTGTACTCTAGGACTAGGGAAATCTGATGTCATGGGGTAAGTGTACTCTAGGACTAGGGAAATCTGATGTCATGGGGTAAGTGTACTCTAGGACTAGGGAAAGCTGATGTCATGGGGTAAGTGTACTCTAGGACTAGGGAAAGCTGATTTTAGTGTTGAGCACAGACAACAATAATGACACATCTGAATTACGCTTCTGCTTACCACAATATGAAACAGATAGTGTGCAAGCTGTTGTTGTCATGGATTGTTTTGCCCTCATGTCTTCCATAGTTTATGTAGTGACTGATGTATGTGTTATTTCTGTAAAACCTGTCCAGTAAATAAAAAATAATTGAATTCATCTTTAGGGTCCTCTGTAAAGACTTATTTCGATGCTTTACAGTATGTAATATTGACCAACACAAAATACTGCATATATTTTTTTTTAACTATGATGATTTTTACGAAAAAGTAAATACCTGACTGTCAAACAGGCAACCATATCTGTGCAGTCTGTCCCTGCTCAGAGAATGGTTGACTCGCTGAAGGAGAGGAGGATCGTTGCATTCAGTGGCACATTCTCAGATGGCACAGGCTTTAAGTGTCACAGGAATCCATCTGAATCTCCAATGGCTGCCAGGTTTGTCACCCCTGAGCCATCCTTCATGATGCGTCTACAGTTACTTAAAACAGCCCATCCTTCTTCTCTTCAAGGCCGAGTGCAAGGCGAAGTGTTGGACATGGAGGGAGACGAGGAAATGACACCAAAGCAGATGGATAAAGTAAAGAACCATCTGAAACCTTATCTAGACGATGTTGAAGTGGACCTCTAGCTAGTTGTCTGTTGAGGAAGGTTCATTAAGGCAACCATTTGTAATGTAGCATCATAGTGCCACTGACAAACTCATTAGAGCCCATCTACTGACACATTCCAGGCAGTCCACAAGGTGTGATCTTTTCCCAGAGGCACATAAACAATCAATGACACCATACACAAACCCATACATACACACAATTTAGTTCAGACTACTCCTGTATTATATCGATTCCCATACATTAAACTATACATTGAATATTTCCCCTCTATAATGAGAAGTTGCAGCTTTAGGCTAGGGTGGGGGGTATTAAAAACACAGATGGGACTGGATAGATTAAAACTACTCAGCAAACTTAAAATACATTGTGACAATAATGGTGCAGCTTTATAGTGGTAGAGGTTCATAAGGTAGTGTGCTTGCCCTCATGTCCTTAAACAATTGTTTGACAGCCCCCTATGTAAATCACTATGATAGGCAGTAAGTTGACGCCATCACTGCATTGCACACAGCTTTTACGCCTCTGCATGTGTGACAGTCCCTTATATTGAGTACCACAGTATGAGTCATAATACCCATCAAATCTAGCCGTCAAACACGGAAATGGTTCCAATGGTTTTACCCACCATTTCCACCATAGGGGACATTAAAACGACTTTGTATACGGTGGGCAGGCAAGTAGCCTAGTGGTTAGAGCATTGAGCCAATAACTGAAAGGTTGCTGGATTGAATCCCCGAGCTGACAAGATAAACATCTATTGTTCTGCCTCTGAGCAAGGCTGTTCCCTGAGGAATGACAATTAAGGCAGCCCCCTCCACCTCTCTGATTCAGAGGGGTTGTGTTAAATGTGGAAGACACATTTGAAGGCATTCAGTTGTACAACTGACTTGGTATTCCCTTTTTTATGTAGGCTTGACGTTTTGATAACAACGTTAATCTCTCTCGGACAAAGTAACTTTTATCAATACATTCGCCTGTAATCATCCCCTCAAAATGAAACACTAATTAGCCACTAATGTGGCTATCATACAGAACTACAACACGTAAGGCCCATGTTTCATGAGCTGAAATAGAAGTTTCCAGAAATGTTCTATACGCACAAAAAGCTTATTTTTCTAAAATGTTGTCACAAATTTGTTTACCTCCCTGTCAGTGAGCATTTCTCCTTTGCCAAGATAATTAATCCACCTGACAGGTGTAGCGTATCAAGAAGCTGATTAAACAGAATGATCATTACACAGATACACCTTGTGCTGGGGACATAAAGTGGTAGAATTCATAAGGTAGTGTGCTTGCCCTCATGCCCTGAAACATAAGGCAGTGTGCTTGCCCTCATGCCCTGAAACATAAGGCAGTGTGCTTGCCCTCATGCCCTGAAACATAAGGCAGTGTGCTTGCCCTCATGCCCTGAAACATAAGGCAGTGTGCTTGCCCTCATGCCCTGAAACATAAGGTAGTGTGCTTGCCCTCATGCCCTGAAACATAAGGTAGTGTGCTTGCCCTCATGCCCTGAAACATAAGGTAGTGTGCTTGCCCTCATGCCCTGAAACATAAGGTAGTGTGCTTGCCCTCATGCCCTGAAACATAAGGTAGTGTGCTTGCCCTCATGCCCTGAAACATAAGGTAGTGTGCTTGCCCTCATGCCCTGAAACATAAGGTAGTGTGCTTGCCCTCATGCCCTGAAACATAAGGTAGTGTGCTTGCCCTCATGCCCTGAAACATAAGGCAGTGTGCTTGCCCTCATGCCCTGAAACATAAGGCAGTGTGCTTGCCCTCATGCCCTGAAACATAAGGTAGTGTGCTTGCCCTCATGCCCTGAAACATAAGGTAGTGTGCTTGCCCTCATGCCCTGAAACATAAGGCAGTGTGCTTGCCCTCATGCCCTGAAACATAAGGCAGTGTGCTTGCCCTCATGCCCTGAAACATAAGGTAGTGTGCTTGCCCTCATGCCCTGAAACATAAGGTAGTGTGCTTGCCCTCATGCCCTGAAACATAAGGTAGTGTGCTTGCCCTCATGCCCTGAAACATAAGGCAGTGTGCTTGCCCTCATGCCCTGAAACATAAGGTAGTGTGCTTGCCCTCATGCCCTGAAACATAAGGTAGTGTGCTTGCCCTCATGCCTTAAGCTACAGAGGGACCCATGGAGGCAGTGTGGTTATGGTATGGGCAGGCATAAGCTATAGACAACAAACACAATTGTATTTTATCGATGGCAATTTGAATGCACAGAGATACCGTGACGAGATCCTGAGACCCATTGTCGTGCCATTCATCCGCCGCCATTACCTCATGCTTTAGCATGATAATGCTCGGCCCTATGTCGCAAGGATCTGTACACAATTCCTGGAAGCTGAAAATGTCCCAGCTCTTCCATGGCCTGTATACTCACCAGACATTTCACCCATGCTCAGCATGTTCTGTATGCTCTGGATCGACGTGTACGACAGCATGTTCCAGTTCCCACTAATATCCAGCAACTTTGCACAGCCATTGAAGAGGAGTGGGACAACATTCTACAGACCACAAGCAACAGCCTGATCATTTCTATGCGAAGGAGAGGTATCATGCTGCATGAAGCAAATGGTTGTCACACCAGATACTGACTGGTCTTCTGATCCACACCTCTACCTTTTTTAAGGTGTCTGTGACCGACAGATCTGTATTCCCAGATGTATATCTGTATTCTTGTGAAATCCATAGATTAAGGCCTAATGAATTTTTTTTAAATTGACTGATTTCCTTATATGAGCTGTAACTCAGTAATTCTTTGAAATTATTACATATTATGTATATATTTTTGTTCAGTGTAGCTAGTAAAAGGAACTTTTCACTTTGCGTCTGCAACTGCCATTTTCTGTTGGGAAAGAGAAATGGACCACCATGGCAGAAGAGGAAGATCCAGACTCATCCACCATGGCAGAAGAGGAAGATCCAGACTCATCCACCATGGCAGAAGAGGAAGATCCAGACTCATCCACCATGGCAGAAGAGGAAGATCCAGACTCATCCACCATGGCAGAAGAGGAAGATCCAGACTCATCCACCATGGCAGAAGAGGGAGATCCAGGCCTCTTGGCCTCTGAAGAATGTAAACGGCTGCTATCTGCACAATTGCAGAATGTTCTCACTGATGTGTAGGAAACATTAGCGCAGTTGAAGGTTCTAATGGAGAATCAGCTGTAAACCCGCAACAGGTATGTAGCATCACAACTGTCTGATAAAGTACTTAGGATGGAAACAGGACTTCCAGCCAAGGACATAAGACATGTTCAACATCGTTGATAAATACTTGGAACATTGCAAGGACTGCACTGTCTACTTTACCAAGTGAAGGGTCGAGGTGCTGTCTTTTGAGGATCGAGTGTTTATGGCGCTTATGAAGTTGCGTATGAAGTTACACCAACTTGCACCTGGCTCAATTATTCCATTGTAGTGCAATCACTGTCAGCAATGTTACCATCACTTTCATTCATGTGATCCACAAGCTTTTTTTCATTAGCATCATAAAGACTGCTCCAGAAAATGCAGAATGGTCATTGACTCTACTGACATAGAAGTTGCTACTCCAAGTCAGATGGCTCTGGAGAAGCAAATCTACTCTGTGTACAGTTCAATGTCCTCCTACTCCTGGGAGTTGCACATAATGCGATGATAACATACTGCAGTGATCTGTATCAAGGATCTGTGTCGGACAAAGCCATTGTCCAGAAGTCGGAGTTTGAGAAGATCTGGAGATGTCTGGAGGCATTATTTTGGCACCCAAAGGCTTCTTGATCTAGAGCTTGATGGATGCTGGAGTCACTGTGAACATTCCTCCATTCTTGATCAATGGAAAGTTAACAGAGTGAGAGACATCTCACAAAAGACATAGCGAGAAATAGGATCCATGCGGAGAGGGCAAATGCTCTACCAAAAGATTTCAATATCCTGAGATTCATTCCACCTTATCTGCATTGTTATAGTAATGTGCTGCTGCAGACTTGCTGTGCACTTGTAAACCTCCAAGACCCACTCATCAGAGAAGTAGCTGTTGATTGGAAAACAAGAACAAACAATGAGACATGAGGATTAGATGTTGAGGGACCACTTGTCACATTGTCCAAGGTGGGTTTTTGTTATGATAAACAAGGTATTTTCTGTCCAGATAAAGATGTTGATAAGGCATTGAAAAAGACCAACCACTGACCAAATGTCTCATTGATTTCCCATCCAATAGGAGTGCCGCTCTCAGGCCATCCGATGCATGGACATCCTGTACCAGTGTGATCTGAGCACAAGCGTCCAGTTGTTGAAAATACAGCAGATCGAGCCTGTGGACGGACACGTCAGTAACTCATCAAATATGACACAATATTGTGTACAACAATGAATTTGTAGACATATCTGCACAGTATGTTTGTCATGTTTGTGTAAGGTTCTCATGACTTAAGATTGGATGTTGAGATGTACTCTCTCTCGCTCTAGTTAAGCAGTCCAGATTATTTTCTTATGGTGTGACCTAACCAACTCTACTTACCTCTTATTTGGAATTCAATGGAACGAGGAAGAATGCCAGATGCAGGGATAGCAGGTAGCCCATTGCTATGATTTGACGTTGGCAGTTAAATATATATATATATATATATATATATATATATATATATATATATATATATATCGGTGTCCCTTCCACGGGACGGTTGAGCTAACGTTAGCTGATGTGATGAGCATGAGGTTGTAAGTTGTAAGAACATTTCCCAGGACATAGACATGTCTGATATTGGCAGAAAGCTCAAATTCTTGTTCATCTAACTGCTCTGTCCAATTTACAGTAGCTATCACAGTGAAATAATACCATGCTATTGTTTGAGGAGAGTGCACAATTTTGAACATGAAAAGTTATTAATAAACAAATGAGGCAATCTAAATTGCACATGGGCTGGAATAATGCATTATGGCCTTTCTCTTGCATTTCAAAGATGATGGTACAAAAAATTCAAAAGAACGGTTGTTTTCTTTCTTTGTATTATCTATTACCAGATCTATTGTATTACATTCCTTACACATTTCCACAAACTTCAAAGTGTTTCCTTTCAAATGGTACCAAGAATATGCATATCCTTGCTTTAGGGCCGGAGCTACAGGCAGTTAGATTTAGGTATGTCATTTTCGGGGGAAAATTGAAAAAAATGGGCGGATCCTTAAGCGGTTCATTTGAAATATTGTCTGTTCAATTTAAATATTGTCAGTTAATCATTCCACTTAATCTGGCTGGCTAGTTAGCTGCCAAACTAACATACTGTGCAGAGACTACCTACATTACTTCATTTGGTTTGCTTTGAGTAAAACTTGAATGTAATACAAACTATTCTAGGAGCCTATTGTTTGTGTATGATCTTTATTCATTGTTCACTTGTTTTTCAACAATGCCAGGGACAGGCAGGGATGACTGGGGCCTTCAGCAAGTAAGAGAGGGGTTAAGAAATTATTTGAACATCATAGATATAAATTCCCACTGTGCCCATGATAAAGTTAACTATATTACTTTAGTTGGCTGCTTTTATCAAAACTTGTATGTAATGTAACCTATTCTGGGAGCCTAGTGTGTGTGGAATATTTTTGGACCATTGGCTACTGACAAAAGGTGTGACGAAAACACTGATCCAGTGCCCTCTCCCCGCAAAACCCAATTTGATTGGAATAAAACATCAAGGTAAGATAAAAACTGATTTGTGTGCAAAAAAATATTTACAAGATATTTACAGATGTTCACTGTTGCAGTGCCAACTGCACAGAACCTGTCTAGTCCAGCAATATGAGTCTGCCAGAAGTCGTCACGCTGGATGGGGATAGTGATAGAGGCTTTGGTGATCCACACAGCGACGAATCAAGTGTCCATTCCAGTGATGTGGAGCTGCCTTTGGACATCAGTGAGGATGCTCTTCAAGGAGACGGTAAGACCCTCCCTCCTCTTGGATGTAAAAATCCTTAGACTTCACTGCCTCTTCAATGGTAAGGTCCCTTGCACCATAGGGACACTTAGCCTCCACCACTGCTGTGGTGCGCATCCGACACTCCGGTGAGGCACCCAGGATACCAGACCCTGTGACCCAAAGCCCTGACTCCTGCACATCCATTCCTGTGGACATTTTGAATGCCTTGTTGCCCTCCTCTTTGTTATCTGTGCCCCACTTTACACACAATACCCCTTCCAACGTCTGTGATCTGAGGACCCTTTTTAGCAGCGACAGAGTAACGCGCTTGGCCCTAACCACGGCTCCACAATTGCTGGCCGTCAACCTCCCTCACCTCATGGTGTGCCAGTTTGGGTTGTTGCGCTGTCTAACTGTTGCCTGCCATGTAGCCTCTTGCAGCTCCATCGAAAGCGCCATGCCAGGCAGGAGGCCTGCGTGCCCCAGGTGCCCTTGTTTTTTAACAATGTCCGGAACAGACAGGGATGACAGGGATGGTAGTTGTTCTGGGACAGGTTCAAGGATACATGCAATTCCACTGAACCTGCCCCAGAGACGGTTCCTTAGCCACTGAAGATCCTCCTCTGTGGGCTCTAGGGACAGAGTCTTGTATTGTTTGTCCAGGTACAGGTCCTCCACTGATTGCACCTCGATGGGCACGGCTGGCTTCCTCCACTCACATTCCACAACTGTACGGCTGACATTGTGAACCGCATAAATAGCCAATGCAGCAGCATGGCTACACTTATGAGCTTCACGGCGGCATTCACATGTGGTAGTGAGAATCCCCTGGTCACCTATAGAGACCTGCCAAGAGGAAGGATGTTAAGTGCCACATGCCTTTCAATGCATGACTTTAAACACCTTCAAATGCCTTTGTCTTAAGAAATGTGCAATATAAAGTTTGATTTGATTGATGACATTACAGCTGTAAAATATTGAATCAACTATAATTTTCATGAGGACAAGTGCCATTTTTCCATAAACTTAATTGAGAACTTGGGATTTTATCACTTGACATATCAATCATACAGTGGGAATGATCCTATTAATCAAGACGGTGTGAATGCATGTTTTTATTTACTTTTTTCACCTTTATTTAACCAGGTAGGCTTGTTCCATTCAGGATAAATAAATACTGTGCTCTGGTCATGCAACTACAATATAGGCTGGTTGTCAAAACAAAGTCAATAATTCTGAATGTCAATAGATTGTTTGATTCATTCTCATCAATTACAACATTCTAGAACTGAGTTATCACTCATCTAAGTCTGGTATACTGGGTCATCTGGTTAATGATTATATCATTGATTAAGTGTCTCTTTCCTTGTAGAATGTTGACAGCTGTGTAGAACACATAGTATTGCTAAGATGCTCAAACTTAATAGCTACACTCACCAACACAGGATAAACTTTATCCCATGCTGGCCCTTACCCAGTGGTGGAAAAGTACCCAATTGTAGTACTTGAGTAAAAGTATAGATACCTTAATAGAAAGTTACTCAAGTAAAAGTGAAAGTCAGCCAGTAAAATACTAATTGAGTAGAAGTCTTAAAGTATTTGGTTTTAAATATACTTAAGCATCAAAAGTAAATGTAATTGCTCAAATTGCTCAAAAGTAAAAGTAAAACTATAAATCATTTAAAATTAATTATATTAAGTAGGGGCACACTCCAACACTCCAAAAACACTCCAAAAAATGCATTTGTGTTAAGTGAGTCGGCCTGGCCAGAGGCAGTAGCGATGACCAAGTGTTCTCTTGATAAGTGCTTGAATCTGACCATTTTCCTGTCTTGCGAAGCATTCAAAGTGTAACGAGTACTTTTGGGTGTCAGGGAAAATGTATGGAGTAAAAAGTACAACATTTTCTTCAGGAATGTAGTGAAGTAAAAGTAAAAGTTGTCAAAATTATAAATAGTAAAGTAAAGTACAGATACCCCCGAAAACAACTTAAGTAGTACTTTAAAGTATTCTTACTTAAGTACTTCTCACCCCCTCACTATAGCTGCACTTCTCCACATGGCCAGACTTATAATGGTATTTTTGCCTTTTAATGCTTTTGAAAAATACCATAAGGTCTGAACTAGACACCAAAGTTGACATACTGTACAAACAATTATCTAGGCTAAGTAAAACGACATGTTTTTTTGATCTACTGCTCCGCTAACTAGCTAGCTAAAGTATAGTCAGTGGCTAGCTAAGACATAGAAAGGGGACATAAGAAGTTCAACATTTTATTCAAATAATTTCAATACAGCACATGGATTCATCATGGATTGGGCACAGAAGGTCTCTGATCCGCTGGTGAATGGTAGCTGACAGTGTTGGCTAGAGATGACGTGTAGGAGCTTCTTGCAGGAATTTGTAGTCTTGCAGAGGTCTTCTCTGTTGCTAATTAGCGGTCAAACAATTTTTTTGTATACTGTGGCAAATATATTAATAAAACTCACCTTGTCCGAGAGAGAATGACATGTTATTAAAAACGTCATGTCAAGGTAACCTTACAGCTCAGCGTTCAACACCACAGTACACACAAAGCTCATCACTAAGCTAAGGATCCTGGAACTAAACACCTCCCTCTACAGTGATGGGACAGCCTATAGGGAGGAGGTTTCTCAATGTGAGCAAGACAAAGGAACTAATTGTGGACTACAAGAAAAGGAAGGCCGAGCAGGCCCCAATTAACATTGACGGGGCTGTAATGGAGCGGGTCGAGAGTTTCAAGTTCCTTTGTGTCCACATCACCAACAAACTATCATGGCCCAAACATACCAAGTCGCGAAGAGGGCATGACAACACCTTTTCCTTCTCAGAAGACTGAAAAGATTTGACATGGGTCTCCAGATCCTCAAAAAGTTCTACAGCTGCACCATCAAGAGCATCCTGACCGGTTGCATCACGGCCTGGTATGCCAATTGCTCGACATCCAACCGTAAGGTGCTACAGAGGGTAGTGCGCACAGACCTGTACATCACTGGGGCCAAGCTTCCAGCCATCCAGGACCTATATACTAGGCAGTGTCAGAGGAAAGCCCAAAAAATTGTCAAAGACTTCAGTCACCCAGACTGTTCTCTCTGCTACCGCACGGCAAGCGGTTCCGGAGTGCCAAGTCCAGGTCCAAAAGGTTCCTTAACAGCTTCTACCCCCAAGCCATAAGACTGCTTGAACAATTTATAAAATGGCCACCAGGACTATTTCCATTAACACCCCACTCCCCAGCACATGGACTCGG
Source organism: Oncorhynchus kisutch (assembly GCF_002021735.2). Lineage (NCBI taxonomy): Eukaryota > Metazoa > Chordata > Actinopteri > Salmoniformes > Salmonidae > Oncorhynchus > Oncorhynchus kisutch. Next base: position 22,620,417 of record NC_034176.2, on the reverse strand, counting down.
TACAGGAACCACCTGTATGTAGCCTTGTTATTGTTATTTTCTTGTGTTACTTTTCCTTTTCTTTTTCACTTTAGTTTATTTGGTAAATATTTTCTTAACTTTATTCCTTGAACTGCATTGTTAGTTTAGGGCTTGTAAGTAAGCATTTCACGGTAAGATCTACACCTGTTGTATTCATCATTTCACGGTAAGGTCTACACCTGTTGTATTCGGTGCATGTGACAAATAACATTTGATTTGACCAAATACATACTTCATTTGAAGTGTTTGGAAAATTCACAATGTGAAAAATGAATGGTAGAAAGATGATTGGAACCATTTCTGGGTTTGAACACTAGGTTTTATGGGTATTATGACACGTCCAATGTGGGGAACTATAATGGTGCTTTCAAGACAACTGGGAACTCTGAAAAAAAACAAGGTAAAATCCTGACATCAGTGATCTTCAGGTCTAGCTCTAGAAAGATGCCAGAGTTTCAGACTTCCGACAAGCATTTCACCAGTTGTAGCTAGTTTTTTTCAGAGTTCCCAATTGTCTTGAACGCACTCAAGTCGGAAGTTGCAGATTTCCAAGTTCCCAGTTGTTTTGAACACGGCCTACATCACTACAATAGGAAGTAAACACCCTCACTGCATTGCACACACCTTTTAGGCCTCTGCAGGTGTGATACACCCTGAAAATCTTGTCCAACCCGTTTACTGTGGTACTACTCTCGGCTGGAGAAAGAGTTAAGAGAATATAGACCATTGTCATGAAATGTGCTTATTTTTGTATACATGGCTAAACCAAATGCTATTCAATCGCATATGAAAATAATGACTTAATTTTCACTGAATTCAGATATTGTTGGTACAGCCCGGCATCCAAAGTTACAGGACAACATCAGGAAACCAGGTTAAGGTAAGAACTTTTGTGACATAGTGGTTGTCAGCTTTCATGCCAGTTACACTCAGACATTGCTTACAGTTGTAACGAATATACATTTGTCCATGTTCTCCCCAAAAATATGCATTTCTTAGCCACGGGATAATTACAATTTCTTCTAATTAAAAACACCTGTCTAACTTGAAATTGAGCTACTCAGTAGACGGTGTACAAAACATTAGGAACACCTGCTCTTTCCATAACAGACTGACCAGGTGAAAGCTATGATCCCTTGTTGATGTCATCGGTTAAATCCACTTCAATTAATGTAGATAAAAGGGAAGAGACCGGTTAAAGGATGTTTAAGCCTTGAGACATGGATTGTGATTGTGTGCTATTGAGGGTGAATGGGCAAGACAAAATAATGAAGTGCCACTGAACGGGATATGCTAGTAGGTGCCAGGCACATCGGTTTGAGTGTGTCAAGAACTACAATGCTGCAGTTTTTTTCACGCTCATCAGTTTCCTGTGTATCAAGAATGGTCCACCACCCAAAGGACATCCAGCCAACTTGACAACTGTGGGAAGCATTGGAGTCAATATGGGCCAGCTTCCCTGTGGAACGCTTTCGACACATTGTAGAGTCCATGCCTTGACAAGTTGAGGCTGTTTTGAAGGAAAAAGTGGGTGCAACTCAATATTAAGAAGGTGTTCTTCAAGTTTTGTGCACTCAGTGTGTGTGTGTGTCAGATGGAGAAGAGGAACGTTCAGCGTTGCTCTGGGACAACAAGGCGGAGGCGGTGGTGGGGTCTGAGGAGGCGCTGGAGAATGTTAGGCCTGTTTGAAATCAACCAGGAACATGAGTTCTACAGCTTCACCTGTCTTATGAAAGAGGGGCTGCATGCTGCCCTACAGACCAGCATCGACACACCAGGACCTGTCAGTAAAACTATAGACAATAATATACACACTTTCAACTGTTGCACAGAATACATTTTTATACCATAGGAACCTACTACATTGACACAACTCTGAGAAAAGTACTGTACATACAGCACTTGCATTGTACAGATGTACTGAACAAAAAATGTAAATACAACAACTTCAAATATTTTTACTGAGTTAAAGTTCAGTCAATTGAAATAAATTCATTAGGCCCTAATCTATGGATTTCACATGGGTGAGCATAGGCCCACCTACTTGGGAGCCAGGCCCAGCCAATCAGAATTAGTTTTTCCCCACAAAAGAGCTTTATTACAGACCGATAATGATCATACTGTTTAATCAGCTTCTTGATAATCCATCCACCTGACAGGTGTGGCATATTTTAGCAAAGGAGAAATGCTCACTAATAGGGATGTGCACAATTTGAGAAGCTTTTTGTACGTGTGGAACATTTTTTGGGACCTTTTATTTCAGCTCATAAAACACGGGACCAACACTTTACATTTGGCGTTTTTTATATTTTTGTTCAGCAGATTTCGAGGTACAATGCAAGTACCTTTTCAAAGAGTTTCTTTAATAATTCCACAGCCCCCCCCCCCCACCCCACACACACTTGATTGCCTTTTTTGAACTAACACTCGTATTTGTCCTTTCCCCACTACTAGCACTGTCTTTGGTAGCTACTTTGAGGTAACAGTTACTTACTATGACTGCGATATGTGGTTGTCCCATCGACAGTGCATTCGGGAAGTATTCAGGTCCCTTGACTTTTTCCACATTTTGTTACATTTTAGAATAAGGCTGTAATGTATGAAGATATTTTACATACAATACCCCATAATGACAAAGCTAAAACAAGTTTTTAGAAATGTTTATACATTTAAAAAACAAATAGCTTATTTACATACGTATTGAGAACCTTCGCTATGAGACTCGAAATTGAGCTCCGGTGCCTCCTGTTTCCATCGATCATCACTTGATTGGAGTCCACCTGTGGTAAATTCCAATTGATTTGGAAAGGCACAAACCTGTCTATATAAGGTCCCACAGTTGACAGTACATGTCAGAGCAAAAACCAAGCCATGAGGTCAAAAGGAGTTGTTCGAGAGCTCCGAGACAGAATTGTGTCGCGGCACAGATCTGGGGAAGGGTACCAAAATATTTCTGCAGCATTGAAGGTACCCAAGAACACAGTGGCCTCCATCATTCTTAAATGGAAGAAGTTTGGAACCACCAAGACTCTTCCTAGAGCTGGCTGCCCTGCCAAACTGATCAATCGGGGGAGAAGGGTCTTGGTCAGGGAGGTGACCAAGAACCCGATGTTCACTCTGATAGTGCTCCAGAGTTACTCTGTGGAGATGGGAGAACCTTCCAGAAGGACAACCATCTCTTCAGCACACCAGTGGTCAGCAGGAAGACACTCCTCAGTAAAAGATGCATGTAATGCTGCTCTGAGTTTTCCAAAAGGCACCTAAAGGACTCTCTGACCATGAGCAACCAGATTCTCTGGTATGATGAATCCAAGATTGAACTCTTTGACCTGAATGCCAAGCGTCACGTATGGAGGAAACCAGGCACTGCTGATCACCTGGCCAATACCATCCCTATGGTGAAGCATGGTGGTGGCAGCATCATGGTGTGGGGATGTTTTTCAGTGGCAGGGATTGGGAGACTAGTCAGGATCGAGGGAAAGATGAACGGATCAAAGTACAGAGAGATCCTTGATGAAAACCTGCTCCAGAGCGCGCAGGACCTCAGACTGGGGTGAAGGTTCACCTTCCAACAAGACAACGACCCTAAGCACACAGCCAAGACAATGCCGGAGTGGCTTCTCTGAATGTCCTTCAGTGGCCCACCCAGAGCCTGGCCTTGAACCCGATCGAACATCTCTGGCGAGACCTGGAAATGCCTGTGCAGCGACGCTCCCCATCCAACCTGACGGCTTGAGAGGATCTGCAGAGAAGAATGGAAGAAATAAAATGTATTTATATAGCCCTTCTTACATCAGCTGATATCTCAAAGTGCTGTACAGAAACTCAGCCTAAAACCCCGAACAGCAAGCAATGCAGGTGTAGAAGCACGGTGGCTAGGAAAAACTCCCTAGAAAGGCCAAAACTTAGGTAGGAACCAGGCTATGAGGGGTGGTCAGTCCTCTTCTGGCTGTGCTGGGTGGAGATTATAACAGAACATGGCCAAGATGTTCATAAATAATAATCACAGTAGTTGTCGAGTGTGCAGCAAGTCAGCACCTCAGGAGTAAATGTCAGTTGGCTTTTCATAGCCGATCATTAAGAGTATCTCTACCGCTCCTGCTGTCTCTAGAGCGTTGAAAACGGGTAGCACGTCCGGTGAACAGGTCAGGGTTCCATAGCCACAGGCAGAACAGTTGGAACTGGAGCAGCAGCACAGCCAGGTGGACTGAGGACAGCAAGGAGTCATCATGCCAAGTAATCCTGAGGCATGGTCCTAGGGCTCTGGTCCTCCGAGAGAGAGAATTAGAGCGCGCATACTAAAATTCACACAGGACAGCGGATAAGACAGGAGAAGTACTCCAGATATAACAGACTGACCCTAGCCCCCCGACACATAAACTACTGCAGCATAAATACTGGAGGCTGAGACAGGAGGGGTCAGGAGACACTGTGGCCCAATCCGACGATACCCCCGGACAGGGCCAAACAGGCAGGATATAACCCCACCCACTTTGCCAAAGCACAGCTCCCACACCACTGGAGGGATATCTTCAACTACAAATTTACCATCCTGAGACAAGGTCGAGTATAGCCCACAAAGATCTCTGCCACGGCACAACCCAAGTGGGGGAGAAACTCCCCAAAGACGGGTGTGCCAAGTTTGTAGCATCACTCCCCAGAAGACTTGAGACTGTAATCGCTGCCCAAGGTGCTTCAACAAAGGTATTGAGTAAAGTGTCTGAATACTTATGTAAATGTGATATTGTTGTTTTTTAAAATCAAAAATACATGCATTTGCAATCATTTCTTAACCCATTTTTGCTTTGTCATTATGGAGCATTGTGTGTGTAGATTGAGGGGGTGGGGGGACAATTTAATCCATGTTAGAATAAGGTTGTTACGTAACTGGAAAAAGTGAAGGTGTCTAAACACTTTCCAAATGCACTGTAGCTACAGTATCTTAAAATGAATGCATTAACTGTAAGCCCCTCTAGATAAGAGCATCTCCTAAATACCCATAGTTTTTATTTTGTTGATATGACAAACCTTTCATTGTGGGTTGATTTATTGTTTCACTCAGGATGAACTTTCTGCTGAACATTACAAATCGGAGCAGACTCAAGTCCACAAGGTGCTATTTAAACAATATTCACATGAATAACACTATGAATCACTATTCGCATGGAAAACCAATCCTGACAATTTACTGTCTATTTTAGTGAATGTTTTGTGGGACATATTTTTTGATCCATGGTCCTCTGTTGCCTGTCCCTGTAGGACTATGAGATGCAGACATTTGCAGGACTGGTGTTTTCCAGCTTGCGGTACTCCCTGGACATAAATGAGGAGGAGTACAAGAGATCCCTCTCTTCAGACAGCTGCTATCTACAGTTCATGAGCAACTCCAAGAGCAAGGCTGACTTCTTCCTCACGTGAGGCCTACTGAAGGACAACATACAAATCATCAAATAAACACATTTAATCTATCTCAACTCTTTAGTTGCACATGCAGAAAAGGCCTTTTTTAAATGAATTTTTTAAAACCTCCTTAAGGAATGACAAGAGGTTCTTCCTAAAGACACAGAATAAGCAGGAGGTGAAGTTTCTTCTTTCCAACCTGATGGCATATATGGATCACTTGGAGAAATACCCCCACTCGTTGTTGGTCAGGTTCCTGGGTGAGATAGAAAATATCACATAAGAAATATTGGGTACAATGTCACCTGTTGCATATCATTTTGTCAGCTGTGCATGCTCTTCTTATTCCAGGTCTCCATAGTATCCAAGTACCAAATGAAACAAAGGTGATTATAATGAAGTACACATTCAAACACAGCTGTAAAAAAAAAAACTATAACTATTCTCTTAATCTTTCTCAGAAGTATTTCATTGTGATGCAGAGTGTGTTTTACCCGGACGAGAGGATTGATACAAGGTGAAAATCTTTTGTGATGTAGTTAAAAAAAATCTCTTTCTGGATTGTGTGTTGACAATTTTGTCTTTGTCTCTTAGATATGACATTAAGGGCTGTGAGGTGGGTAGGTGGACTGACCCTGAATCTACTGGAAGCCCAGTTAAGATTCTGAAGGATAACAACTTTGAAGGAAAGCACATCATTCTGGGTAAGAGCCTGGTATGCCCTACATCTGCCAGCACCTGACGGAATGGAGAAAGTCCTATTTTATTGTTGTTTCCTTGTGTTTTATGACTTAAACAGAAAGGGAAATTAAGTGTCATTCACAAAGGTAAAAACCCATGCATTCCCCTAAGAAGTAAACGTTTATCATGTGTTGACAGATCAGAAGAGCTCCTGGCTTGTGGATCAGGTTGAAATAGACACAGCTTTCCTCCGTAGCCTCAATGTGCTTGACTACAGCATTCTGCTGGCCCATCAACCCTTGCACAAAGATGAGCTGGACGGGAAGCACTCCTTTAGTAACCTTATTGTGCGCACTGAAAAGTAGGTGTTCAGTGGCGCACAATCTACTGTATGGCAAAAAATGTTACGGAGTAGTCTTTATTGGACACTCCAGACATGCAGTTGTTGCTCAGCTAATGTAAGGTAACACAGTGAGACGACCATTTGGTAATGAGGGCTTTTACTCTTATCCTTAATGTAAGCTGATTGTTATCTCTCTTCTTAATCAGTTCTTACATGCTCTTTCCTCTGCAGGTCCATGGCCCAAGACAGTCCCACAGAGGAAGATCATCCCACTATTTCATTGTTGGGGGGAGACTCTTTTCGACTGGCATCAGATACAATAGACAGTGGGCCAGACCATGTCCAGGACATAGGGGAGCACTCTGGCCATTCAATCCACTGCCAGGAGATAAATCTGCCCTCTGGAAACAGTACAGATGCAGAACTCCATGAGTTCCATGCTCATCACCGTAGGCTGCTGCCTAATTTCAAGAACTCCGTGCATGTCATAGATGGGCCTGAGCTGCGCTACTTTGTGGGTATTGTAGACATTTTTACTGTGTACGGTTTGAAGAAAAGGCTGGAGAACCTGTGGAAGAGTGTGCGCTTCCCTGGCAGAGCCTTCTCCACTGTCAGCCCAGCTACCTACTCCCAGAGGTTCTGCCGGTGGGTAAAGGACCACACCAAGTAAAACAGGGACACTGTGTCTCTAGAAATGCATCTAGCCATCTATCTAGATAATCTGGGCATTTTTTCCCCTGTTTTTGTAGGTAACAGTATGAACAATAGGTGGCACCACAGCTTCTGTTGTAGTGGTGGTAGCCTATTTCAAAATACAGATACAACACACACAATTTAATTAAGCAATAAGGCATGAGGGGTTGTGTTGTATATGACCGATATACCGTGGCTATGGGCTGTTTTTAGCACGACTCAACGCGGAGTGCCTGGATACAGCTCTTATATTGGCCATCTACCACAAGACCCCAGTGTGCCTTATTGCTATTTGAAACTGGTTACCAACGTAATTAGAGCAGTAAAAAGAAAAGTGTTGTCATACCCGTTGTATGTCAGCCAATCAGTATTCAGGGCTCAAACCATCCAGTTTATGCTTGTTATTAAATTTGTTCATATTATTATGGTATTCTGTGTGTTTATATAAATCAATTACCAACAGGAATGTCACGGAAGATATATTTTACCCAAACAATGTGCCAATTTTCTCAGAATACAATCATGCACGAATATGTATGACATTGTCTTGCAATTAGTCGTGAATACAGAATCAATAATAAAAACTGCATAATAAACCATACGCTGCATAAATTGTAGTATGGGCAAACGATAAAGGTTAGAAGTAATGATTCCAGGACGATGTGTAAATACCAGGGAGGGACACATTGCTTGACAGTGACAGAACCGAGCTAGCGCTGTCACTGACTGGGCAACGTAACGTTATGTCCCTGACTGGACATGCAGTAGCTAGCTTGATGCCGTGAACTCTCGTGGAGACTGTGTTTGTTCATCATATATAGCTAACTAGCTAATATCGCTAACCTTAGTCGTTGGTTTAGTCAGATACTACTGACATGGATTTCAACGTGAAGAAATTAGCTTCGGATGCAGGAATTTTTTTCACTCGAGCTATACAGGTAACTCATCTAACTATTTTTGACATTAAATGTATTTCGTGTCTCCAATACATGTACTAAATAACGTTACTAAAGTTACTGTATACTGTTGCTCGCTAGCTAATGTTCGATAACTAGCTAGCTGACGTTAGCTAGCGTCTGGCTTCAGTAAAAACTGGAAGCATCATTATATATCTGATTTATGCATATTTGCCAGTCCTTTAGCTAGATATTCGAAGGTTTCTGTGCCGTCTGCTATAGCATCAAGCTAGCAGTTCCAGTGCCTATCGACAGCTAACTATGTTTTGGCTAACAAACGTTCGCTATCTAACTTAGCTATGTTTTTGAAAAAAACTATTTACTTTTCTGTTTCGGGTACAGTCAGTGTGTCTATGTGGTCAGATGTAAAAACTGGAGGCCTCATTACATATGATTTAGCATATTTGCCAGTACATTAGCTAGATATTAGAGGAAGGTTTCTATGCCGTCTGCTATAGCCACTGGCACTGCTAGCTTGATGCTAGGTAGCTATGTTTTCGCGATCTACTATAGTTATGTTTTCGAAAAACTCTGCTTTTCGGTGTCAGGTACAGTCAGTATCTATGGGGTCGCGCCCTCACCCCCCCAAAAATGCCAACGCAAGAGATATCTTTCATTATTGTAACTGTGTAACAGGTCATGATGAAAATCTCCCCAGGGAATGACAGTCAGACTGATTTCCTAATGACTATGTTGCACATAAAGCAATGGATGTCTGCTCAGCCAATAGAAAGTGCATTCAGTTTAGTTTATCTTTGTATCTGAACCCATTGGCAGAGGATACTGGGAATGGGAAAAGACTGGTGAAATATTAGATGGGGAAACTAGTAGGTGTATAGTTTCATGGCCTATGAGGACTTGGCATTTAGTTGTATGCTTTCCAGTAGCCTATGAGGAGACCATGACATGAAGTGCATCCCCAAAACCAGTGATAATGATGCTGCTTCTAGTGGCATGGCATAGGGCAGTTCCATGGGCACCACGTGAAAGTTGATGTTGAGTTGCTGCAATAGGCCTTGTTTACTGAGAACTGAAGGTTGATGCTGTTGTTTCTTTTGTCAAAGTTCACAGGGGAAAAGTTTGGACAGGTAGAGAAGACTGAGCTGGATGCCCACTTTGAGAATCTGCTCAGCCGTGCTGATTCCACTAAAAACTGGACAGAGAAAATCTTCAGGCAGACAGAGGTTCTGCTGCAGCCCAACCCCAGTAAGGCCCAGCATACAAACTGAACTGATCAGGACAGAGGCCTCCAACTCCCAACACCCATCCCTACTCCCTGCTTAATGCAAACACACAGGATAGTTAACCAAAAACACAATTGAAAACCGCTTCAAAAACTTCAGATCAGTTTAAAAAAAATGTGAAACATGGTGGTTAGGTTACATGGTGATGGAGTGCTAACCTGTGCCTTTCTGATTCTCCATGCTACAGTTGACAACACTGGTGAGTATCTCTGTCGTGCAATCTTTTCATCCGTGTGGTCTATAGTTCAACAGACAAGTGTTACGATGCTGTATTGGGTGTTTTCAAGCACCAGTCTTTTGTGAAAACCTGTTGTTTAGCCTATCCTCTATCGCAAGTAGTACTTATCAGTGAGCAGCTCAACAGCTGTGTCCGTTAGCCACACCAGACAATGACTCAGCACTGCGGGCCTGTGGGTAACATGCAGAAATTAATTCCCATGTTAGTCTCTACTAAGTAGGCTGTCCCAGAAAATATGTAATCTTGGTTGACTGAGAGTCATCTGTTCTTTCAACCAATCGATTGGTCAACATTTAAAAATTAGTATTTTTTTCCATATATAGACACACCCTGTGTTTGAATAAAATCAACTATGTGTAGGCTAATGAGCTTGTCTAATGCTTTAAGCCTCCTCCCGCTGCTGCTGGCCTTAGCAGATTCTGCCATTAAGCTCTTAAAGTTGCCGGTAATAGGCTACACTAGCGGTCGGCAATCTTTTCTTTTTGGGGTGCCAAGTTATCCTACCATTTCTACTGATCTGCGTGGCAGTTCTTTTGTGGAACACGTTAATTTCATTTATAATAGTCTTCATAACTCAAAATCAATGTCATGTGGTTAATCAAAATTCTAAATGAAAATGATACAAATCAAAATAACTTCTATTGCCAATATGTAAAAATAGCCAACATAAAGCCAACAAATAAAAACATTGCAGCCTGCAGGTAGAGAATATTCTGATGAAAATAAATATCCTATAAATCACATTGGCTATCTGCAAGGAACTTGAAACATTGTATCAACTATTGTATTAACTTGGTCCAGCCCAAAGCTAGTGCTAGCAAACTTGCAACATTATATAAAATATTCTGTGTCCTCTTAGAGGTTCCTGCCCCAAACGGACACAGTTGTAGGCTATTTTGCGCAAGGGATAAGAAGTAATCAGGTAGGCCTATTTTATGTTTCCACCAGATCAGAGCATGACATTTTTCCCCCCTTTCATGCTGAGTGGTAATTGAAATGGAGAGAGCTGAAAATATTTTTCAAATAGGGTACATATAGGAACTGTTGTCATTTTCAGTGGATGTAAAAACAGACTTTGTTTACTTGCTGTTTTGAGGTGAAGAAAAAATGACTTTGAGAAGCTCCACCGGGATGGTGAGTTAAGACAATCAGAAATGGTGTCAGATCCCCAAATGGGTACACTTCTATGCAGTCCTACATTTGCACACAGGCCATGTAGACTAGTCCTACTTCTATATGCGTAATCGGGTGCGTTTCCTAACTCAAGATTGACAGGAGCACTCCAAACAAAAGACAATGAATAAAATGACTACTCGTAATTGTAATGAAGTAAACCAAAATGTTTTCTTACAAGTGTAGCCTAGGTTGTGCACTCTGCAAACAACGTGTCCACTCCTACAATGACAACGGTAAGACTGTAATAATAATAATAATAATATATTGAATGCATTAACAGAAATGACCATAACCACGCAAACATTGTAGATTAGAAATGACAGGAACTAATGGTAAATGTACTACTGGTGTGCCATTCCCATGGCCTCCGCAATGGATTAGTCCTCTCAGCCAGGCGTGAATCAGATGTGTCTCGTGACAATTATTTAGTATATTTTTGCCACTGCTCGACTAAAAAACATCTTGGTCGACCAAATAATCGACCAGTCGCCTAATGTAGTCAGCCCTACTACCAATGCTAGTTCTTTTCATTATCTGAGTGAAATAACATTTATTTCCATGATGACTTCATTCAACACCTTATTCCCACAATCTTGAATTACAATACTGTACATTCTCATACTGGGCATTGGCTTACTTTGCTTTGGCATTCTCCTCACCCACCAATTTCCATTTTCAAGTTTCATTTGATGACTATTTTTGGCCAGTACTCTCTTGAAGCAGGCCTGTTCTTTCTATCTGCAGGTTCCAGGATTGAGGAGTTCCTGTATGAGAAGCTTGACAGAACGGTTCCCTCCAGACCAAATAATGAAGAACTGCTGGGTCATTACATGCAAGATGCAGCAAAAGATTTTGGTCCTGGAACTCCATATGGTGAGTGTGACTCAAGCTTTGTGTAGGTCTACATGGTCTTTCCAGGTGGTATAGAACTGTTTTTTTTTGTATAGGATTGGCAAGTGATAATACAATTTGAGAGAGGAAACTGAGACTGTGTCTTGGGCCCCAGTCAAATCCAATAATGAGATTTTCTGGAAAATACATTTCACCTGATGATCTTACTCAATACATCTCCACTCTGTGCTCTCTCCCTCATGCAATCCCTAAGAATGGCTCGACCCATTTGTGGTACAGTGCCTTCAGAAAGCATTCACAGACCTGGACTTTTCCCACATTTTGTTGTTACAACCTGAACTTAAAATTGATTCAATTTAGATGTTTTGTCACTGGTATACACATTATCACATAATGTAAAATTGGAATGCTGTTTGTAAAAGTTTTACAAGACTCAATAAGTATTCAACCCCTTTGTTATGGCAAGCCTAAATAAGTTCAGGAGTGAAAATGTGCTTAATAAGTTGCATACCTTATATATCCTACACAAAACAATGGTTAAGCCGACATGAATTATCCTCCCTTCTCTGCAGTAGCTGTCATACTGCTAGGTAGCTTTTCTGGCTTGTGCTATAGCCAGACTAATGTGAGATATTAGAGGAAGGTTTCTGTGCCGTTAGCTATAGCCACTGGCACTGCTAGCTTCGCAGAAGTTTTTGCCTTTCGGTTTCAGGTAGTCAGTGTATCTATGCGATCAGACATGACCTTTCATGCCCCCACCCCCCAAAAATACCAATGCAAGAGATATCTTTCATTGTTGTGACAATGTGTAACAGGTCTTGATGAAAATGTCCCCAGGGAATGACAGTCAGATTCATTTCCTAATGTCTATGTTGCATTTAAGCAATGAATTGAGCAATGCATATCTGCTCAGCCCTTAGAAATTATATTCAGTTGAGTTTTTCTTTCTATCTGAACCCATTGGCAGAGGATACTTGGAATGGGAAAAGACTGGTGAAATATTAGACAACTAGCAGGTGTATTGTTTCATGGCCTATAAGGGCTTGGTAATTAGTTGCATGGTTTAATTCCCCCAAACCAGTGATAATGATGCAGCTTCTAGTGACATGGCATAGGGCAGTTCCATGGGCACCATGTGAAAGTACAATGATACACAGAAACAGTGGAAGTTCACTATTGATGTTGTGTAACTGCAATAGGCCTTGTTAACAGAGAACTGAAGGGTGATGTTATTGTTTCTTTTGCCAAAGTTTATTGGGGACAATTTTGGACAAGTAGAGAAGACTGAGCTGGATATGCTTAACAAGTCATAATAAGTTGCATGGACAAACTCAGTGTGCAATAATAGTGTTTAACATAAATTTTGAATGACTACCTCATCTCTGCACCCCACACATACAGTTATCTGTAAGGTTCCTCAGTCGAGCAGTCAATTTCAAACACAGATTCCCACAAGACCAGAGAGATTTTCCAATGCCTCGCAAAGAAGGGCACCTATTGGTAGAAAAGTTTTTTTAAAATTCAGACATTGTATATCCCTTTGAGCATGGTGTAGTTATTAATTACACTTTGAATGGTGTATCAATACACCCAGTCACTACAAAGACACAGGCGTCCTTCCTAACTCAGTGGTGATATACAACACATTACTGCGGAAGCAGGCTGGGGAGTTTTTCAGGATAAAAAATTAATGAAATGGAGATAAGCACACACAATCTGATTGTATGCTTTTCACCAGACACTGGGAGATGAATTCACCTTTCAACAGGACAATAACCTAAAACACAAGGGAAAATCTTCGCTGGAGTTGATTACCAAGAAGAGTGAATCTTCCTGAATGGCCGAGTTACATTTTTGACTTAAATCAGTGAATTATTATATTTTTTTTATCCATTTAGAATTCAGGCTGTAACACAAATGTAGAATAAGTCAAGGGGTATGAATACTTCCTGATGGTACTGTATATCATGTGAGAAAACATCACCATATCTAGACTCTATGCTCGTTGTCCAAAAGTTTGTAGTGTCACTCTTCCCAAAGCCTTTGCTTACCCTAAAGTGAGTGAGCAGTGAGATTGGTGATCAGGGCTGTTGTGAGCATTAGTCAATTAATCTCCTTCCGCCCCTTCACTCCCCTGCGGTCCAGCCTGTCTCATATCTGTCTGCCCAATAAATCACCTTCACTGGCAATTCTGAGGATCAATAGTGCTCTTTCTCTGTCTCTCTCTGTCTCTCTGTTGTTCAGAGTTGGCTCTGCAGGCTTGGCTCTGCAACGACAACCTTAATGCATAAAGTTTATGCACATATTAGATTATTAGGTTGTCTCTCTGTGGAGCTTTTCTCCTTCAGTTGGAGAAATGTAACTTCGTCACAGAGACCTGAGTGATGGGTCATGTACAGATTTATTTAGGGCTCTGCAGACCTCCTGTTTAGCTAGGATTTGTTTTATAAATGAATTCAGCTAATTTGGAATGGAAAGCTCATGCCAATAAATCCACGTTGGCTTTTTTCCAAGATAAAAATGCACAAATACAGTAGCCTATACTCAGGGTTGGGTAGGTTACTTTCTGAATGTAATCCGTTACCAGTTACCTGTGCAAAATTGTAATCAGTAACGTAACTTTTGTATTGCCTAAACTCAGCAATGTAATCTGATTACATTAAGTTACTTTTAAATTACTTTCCCCTGAAGCGACATTAGAAATAGGCAAAAATGTATGTTACCAATTAAACGACATCTATTGCAGTTTGCATAGCTGGCCATATATGTATGTTACGTTTTACTTTATGGGTTGGTTATGTAGGCTTCTTCAAACCCATAGCTTTCTACTACTTATAATAATACAATTCAATTGTCTTTATCATAAATAAATATAATTTAAGTCCAAAAATGGATGTAGCAACTATAGATTTCCCCTTTAAGTCTATCAAATGTGTGAGGGTTTGAGCATGTGTCCATTAGGCCTATGAATAAATAAATAAAACATCAGCATGAATTCGATTGAACAATAAAAGCCCCACTTTTATTCAATAGGCTGTGATCCGGACTATGCAGCTGTTACGAGCGCATTTTCACTGGCTGTTCACTGGTTTCAAAAACAATGATTGATAGGCAGTTTAAACTTCTTGAATTGAACTATTATTGGGTTCAAATACACATTTTAGATTTGAGAACTAACAACCACAATCCGTGAGGCGCAAATGGCTAAATGAGAGAGCAGCAGTTTGATTCAAGGCGCAAGTTTAAATTTGTTACACCTGAGCGAGTCAGAGACCACTATGATGACACACCAAATGTGCTTGATGGATTGCTGGAAAAGAGCAGGAATAGGCTTTTGTAGGCTACAGTCCAAGCTATGTCTTCCAATGGTGTGATTCACACTGCTGCTCTCTCAATTAGCTATTTGCGCCTTACGGATTGTGGTTGTTGTGGATGTTAGTTCTCAAATCTAAATGTGTATTTGAACCCAATATTGTTAAATTCAGGAAGTTTAAACTGCCTATCAATCATTGTTTTTGAAACCATTGAACAGCCAGTGAAAATGCGCTCGTAACAGATTGTGTGAATCACACTGCTGCTCTCTCATTTAGCTATTTGCGCCTTACGGATTGTGGTTGTTGTGGATGTTAGTTCTCAAATCGAAATGTGTTGTCAATGTGCTGTCAATGTGCTATGTAGATATCAATAATAAGTGATATCCGTATCGCTGTAGACTACAATACTTCTGTCCTCCTTACCTCCAAGCGTTTATTCAAGTTGGATAAACTTTGGATGCCGACAGCAGTCGCACCATTGGAAGACATAGCTTGGACTGTAGCCTACAAAAGCCTAGTCCTGCTCTTTTCCCGCGATCCATCAAACACATTTGGTGTGTCATCATAGTGGTCTCTGACTCTCAGGTGGAACAAATTTAATCTTGCGCCTTTTTTTCAATGCTGGTTTGAATGTCATTGAGAAAACAGAGACGTGTCAAATATACATTTTTTGCAAACATCCTTTCTGAATTTAAAAGTAATCCTTGAAGTAATCATCTAGTTTTTCAAAAGTATCTGTAGTCTGGTTACAATATTTTTGGTGGTAACGGATTACAGTTACCGTTTTTTTGTAATCCCTTACATGTATTCCGTTACTCCCCAAACCTGCCTACAATAAGCAAGTTATGTTTATACGCTGTAATTCCCTCCTCCATGAGAGAAACAGGCATGTTTTAGTGATTTTGAAATAATTTGATTTATAATGAATTCATTTGTACACAGGTTATTCTGTTCTGTAGCTAGGCATAAATGTCAGACATCTTTGGAACCGTGGAAGAGCAATCAATCCCATTCTCTCCTCTCCTGCCATAGCAACTATTACTAGATGAACACTCTGTTGCTTTAATCAGGCCGTTAGTGGCCTGTTTCTCAGTGGTGGCTTTTAGTGATGCAGCCTTCCGTGTTGATGGGTGGAGAGCCACTATTTCAACGGTTTTTCGAACAGCAAAGATGTGTAGAAAAACCTTTCCTCAGTATTAGAATGCGGTCTGTCCATGTTTGACACAGATTTGCATACTTCAAATTCTGCTAGTATAGGCCTTTTTGATGCTATAATCATTGCTCTGTGTTGTTATTCATTAGATATTCCCTTGAGGTCTGTAATCTAGTCTGTTTTACATCTGGGGAAACCCCAATGTTAAAATGTTGAGTTTTGTTGTTTTGGTAAAAGTCATGTCAAGAATGTCACCGTGTCTAGAGGTTCCGTCAGTGTGGCCCTCCCCCTCTCTTTACAGGTATATTGTAGTTGGCCAAGGTCTATCTCAGCTGCAGTGCATTCATTATTGATGCACTGGGTGTTGCTATCTAGATAGCTCTGAATCTACACTACTACACCTAAACAGCAGGCTTTGTGGGGTAGGCTCATCAGGGCATTGATAGACAATTGGTGAAGGGGCGTTTGTGCCATAGATTACTGGGATGGGAATAGCCTAAATGTTTGTTACAGGTTGTATTGAGCTACCATGTCCTATTGGTCTAGACTTTGTCTGTTTGTATTCTTCTGATAAGTAATACGTCATTCATAGTTAATAAGTCACTGCTAGGCCTATATTTCACATATATTGTGTGTGTGTTTGTGCTGCTGTAGGTAGCACCCTGATCAAAGTAGGTGATTGTGAGAGGAGACTGGGCAGTGTACAGAGGGAGTTCCTACAGACCTCCGCTATCGGCTTCCTCACCCCACTCAGGAACTTTCTGGAAGGAGACTGGAGGACCATCTCAGTGAGTCTGGCTATCTGGCCTCAGAGGGACATCTTGGGATTGCATGCAGACCAGTGTGTAGACCAGGATTTAATACTATGCTAATCAACACCTTGGGGTTTAGTTTTCTACTTATTCCTATATGGATGTAGCAGAGTTTTAGGACCTAGCCAACTTAACCCCACATATACAGGCTACATTTATGTTGTGCAGAGAGTTGCTGATCTTCTCCTCCCTGTCTCAGAAAGAGAGGCGTCTCCTGGAGAACCGCAGACTGGACCTGGACTCTTGTAAAGCACGGCTGAAGAAATCCAAATTAGCAGAGTCCAAGGCTGCGGTGAGTATACCCTCCTCTCCCTGTTCCCCTTTAGCTGCATCTTGTAGCTATGAGTCTACCCTCCTCTTCCTGTTTCCCTTCAGCTGCATCATTTAGCCATGAGTCTACCCTCCTCCACCTGTTCCAGTTCAGCTGCATCATGTAACCAGGCTCCAATTCAGCGTGAACTGCTAATGCTAACTAACATTATCTCTGTTCTAATTATGTTCACAGTGTGAGGGAGAAGTGAGTATTAGTGTAAAATATTGTCCACTTTGGTTATTTCCCCCCCCTTTTTTCTTTCTGACATGCTCTGCCCATTTTCTCATTGGCACTTTGAAATCCAGTTGAACGCATGTGAGAAGCCAAGAGAGCGAGAGAAGACTTTCACGTTCTTTTGAAAGTGAAAGGATCTTGTGGCATGGTACACTGGAGCAAACCCATATGACCCTAGAGCAGTGGTATTCAAACTTTTTCAGCAGGGACCCCATTTTTTTTACCATCAGAATTTCTGGGGACCCCACCTCAAATGTAATGACACAATCATAAAATTACGATTTTTACATCTGTGTGGTGTGTGTGTGTGCCGTGCCTTCGGAAAGTTACAGCCTTATTTTTAAAGGGATTAAAATATTTCATCAATCTACACACAATACCCCATAATGACAAAGGAAAAACAGCTAAGTTAGAAAAAATGAACAGAAATACCTTATGTAAATAAGTATTCAGACCCTTTGCTATGAGACTCGAAATTAAGCTCCAGTGCATCCTGTTTCCATTGATAATCCCTGAGAGGTTGCTACATCTTGATTGGAGTCTGTGATTTGGTTAGGCATGTCAGCAAAATAGTGTCTCAAGGGAATTGTCCGTAGAGATCCGAGACATTAGTTCAAAGGCACGGATCTGGGGAAGGGTACAAAAACATTTCCCACAGCATTGAAGGTCCACAAGAACACAGTGGCCTCCATCATTCTTAAATGGAAGAAGTTTGGAACCACCAAGACTTCCTAGAGTTGGCCACCCGGCCAAACTGAGCAATCAGGGGAGAAGGGCCTTGGGTAGGGAGGTGACCAAGAACCCAATGGTCACTGACAGAGCTCCAGAGTTCCTCTGTGGAGATGGGAGAACCTTGCAGAAGAACAACTCCACAAATCAGGCCTTTATGTTAGAGTGGCCAGATGGAAGCCACTCCTCAGTAAAAGGCACACGACAGTCCGCTGTAAGGCATCTAAAGGACTCTCAGACAATGAGAAATAAGATTCTCTGGGCTGATGAAGCATGGTGGTGGCAGCATCATGCTGTGGGATGTTTTTCAGTGGCAGGGACTAGGAGACTAGTCAGGATTGAGGCAAAATACAGAGAGATTCTTGATGAAAACCTGCTCAGGACCTCAGACTGGGGCAAAGGTTCACCTTCCAACAAGACAATGATCCTTAACATACAGCCAAGACAACACAGGAATGACTTCGGGACAAGTCTCTGAATGTCCTTGTGGCCCAGCCAGAGCCCGGACGTGAACCCGATCGAGCAACGCTCCCCATCCAACCTGACAGAGCTTGAGAGGATCTGCAGAGAAGAATGGCAGAAACTCTCCAAATACAGGTGTGCCAAGCTTGTAGCGTCATACCCAAGAAGACTCGAGGCTGTAATCGCTGTCTAAGGTGCTTTAACAAAGTATTGAGTAAAGGGTCTGAATACTTTCAGTACTGACTGCATACATACATACATACATACAGTTGAAGTCAGAAGTTTGCATACACTTAGGTTGGAGTTATTAAAACTCATTTTTCAACCACGCCACAAATTTCGTGTTACTATAGTTTTGACAAGTCGGTTAGGTCAATTTACTTTGTGCATGACACAAGTTATTTTTCCAACAATTGTTGACAGACAGATTATTTCACTTACAATTCACTGTGTCACAATTCCAGTGGGTCAGAAGTTTACATATAATAAGTTGACTCTGCCTTTAAACAAAGATCATACATTTTGGAGAAATGTCCACTGGGCTGATGAAACAAAAATAGAACTGTTTGGCCATAATGACCACTGTTATGTTTGGAGGAAAAAGGGAGAGGCTTGCAAGCCGAAAATACTATCCCAACCGTGAATCACAGGGGTGGCAGCATCATGTTGTGTATCATGACGAAGGAAAATTGTGGATATATTGAAGCATTATCTCAAGACATCAGTCAGGAAGATAAAGCTTTGTCGCAAATGGGTCTTCCAAATGGACAATGACCCCAAGCATAATTCCAAAGTTGTGGCAATATGGCTTAAGGACAACAAAGTCCAGGTATTGGAGTGGCCATCACAAAGCCCTAATCTCAATCCTATAGAACATTTGTGGGCAGAACGGGAAAAGCATGTGGGAGCAAGGAGGCCTACAACCTGACTCAGTTAAACCAGCTCTGTCAGGAGGAATGGACCAAAATTCAACCAATTTACTGTGGGAAGCTTGTGGAAGGCTACCTGAAACATTTTACTCAAGTTAAACAATTTAAAGGCAATGGTACCAAATACTGAGTGTACGTAAACTTCTGACCCCTGGGAATGTGATGAATGAAATAAAAGCTGAAATAAATCATTCTTTCTACTATTATTCTGACATTTCACATTCTTAAAATAAAGTAGTGATCCTAACTGACCTAAGACAGGGAATATTTACTAGGATTAAATGTCAGGAATTGTGAAAAACTGAGTTTAAATGTATTTGGCTAAGGTGTATGTAAACTTCCAATTTCACTATATATACATACATACATATTGGGGAACCCACTGCAGTTCCCAGTGGGGTTGCAACCTCGACTTTGAATACTACTGCCCTAGAGACAGCACAACTGAGTAGTACACAAAATCATTTGTAAAATGGAACAGAAGTGTCTTTAAATTGGACCAGTGTATGGGTGCAACGTGACTAACTGCATCCAATTACCAAGTTCATCCTCCTATTAAATCACAAAGGGCTTTTTGAGACCAGTAGTGAGAGGAATGGCCCTGTCCCATGTGAGTACAGATGACTTGGTTTAAAAGTTCTGATTGGTAACATGCTTGCCCAATTATACCATGTCCAGTGAATGTCTACCTCCACATCACATTCCCAGCTCCCACTCTCAGTGAGAGCATTTGAAATGTTAAGCTGTATGGCTGTTTTTTTCCTTCAGGTCAAACATCTCATTTGATACGGTATGTTTTCTTGATAGCATGATTAAATAAACCGATATACAGAGAACTCCGTAAACACATTTTATTTTGATTGTAGACTCATTTCAAATCAGACCTTTTGAAACCTGTATGCATGGTGATTGCCACATGAAGGCATGCACATTTTTCAAAATATGTTTGTTCTGCGTACTTATTTATTTCCTGCAAAATATTTGTATTTTAGAAGTACTTTAATTACATTAGGATTTGGCCATCCCAATGTAATGATTAAGAAGTCAATTGTCATTTACTGTATTCGATTAGATAGATGTATTGCCCTCTGAAAAGGAAATTATTTTCCACAGACCTCAACATTTTACAGAAACTGTACATAAAAGATCAAACCAACTTATCACCCAGTCCCAGACATAACATTTACAGTTTCTTCTTCCATGCTCCATATATGATAGATTAACCTCAGTGACCAGAGCTATTCTCCAGGTATACTGTAGGCTACACAATCTATAGGCTACTGCACACATATTGGTTTTAAATCCAGCACATGGTTTGTTTGGGGATAGAATGAGATGATGGCTGTCTTTAAGGGCTATGACAATGACAGGCTGTGTACACATCTCTCATGCTGCTGTGTTTATTTACACATGCTGCATGGTCGTCATCCTTCTAGTCTAACACGCCTTGGGACTCCAGGCAGTAGATGTGCAGCACAGGAGGTTGATGGCAACTTAATTGGGGAGGACGAGCTTGTGGTAATGGCTGGAGCAGAATAAGTGGAAACCATGTGTTTGATTTCATTCGTTCCGGTACAGCCATTATTATGAACAGTCCTCTCCACAGCAGCGTTCACTGATATGAAGGTGAAGAAAGATATTTGTACCATTCCAGGGCTCTACAGTGGGACCATTTTACTCACATATGTGCCTAAATATTTTGCTTTGGGACCTGGAATGTTTATATTGGAACACCAGTGTGCCTAGAAAAAGTAAGGATTTTAGCTTTAATATCTGAAATATTTTTAATTGTGCTCCTACATTTCTTTGTATGCACAAAAATTTTTCAACTTAGGCGCGCACACGTGCTCCTTGTAAAAAAGGTCAGCGTAGAGCACTGCAGTCTTTGATTGGCCAGTGCTCGCAGAACAGACGTCTCATATCAAGATAATAACAAAGGGTTTAGTTTTTGCTATGTGTGCGTCCCTGTCACATGACTCTCTTATACTTTTGGTTTTGTTTGTCCTTTTGTGTTTGTTTGGTGCACACCATACTGTATGTGTAAACTGCTCTGCCGTGTCTGTAGGCTGTGCCTGATTTTCAGGAAACCAGGCCCAGAAATTATGTCCTCTCTGCCAGTGCATCTGCGGTAAGGAGCTTAAACAGCCAGTCCACTCTACTCTAACACTGTACATGTAGCCTACTGTCACTTTACAAATTCTATGGTATTTCTTCATATCACCAGATTGTTTCCGGCATAGTAATATAGTAATCCATTATCTATGTGGTACTTGACTTATCACAGACAACAGTCTAATTTCCCAGGCACAATGACCAAAAGTAGGGCAAAGAAAGCACTTCAAAGGTGTTATACTTCAATTGATCCAAATAAAATGAACTCTGAATGCAGGACCAAAACATTTGGAATATGCTTTCTTTTGAATGCACCCCTGGGTTGAAAATCTATTTCTTTACTGTCATCAGTCTCAATCCAATCTAAGAATGTGTGTGTCTCCCCTGTGATGTCATCAGAATGTGTCTCTCACTCCCCCTCTCTTGTTGCCCTGCTGCTTTTCAGCTCTGGAGCGAGGAGGTGGACAAAGTGAGTATGACATGTTTGGACACCCTCCTCCTCCTGTACTGTATAAATAAGTAATCTCTTTACTCCTAGTGAGCTTTGTTTCTAGGTAAAGTGTCTCTCTTTTCACAAGTTATCACCTTCAGAGTTCACAAGAACAAAACAGCTGATAATGGAAAATGGGGGCTGTAGTACTACATGATACTGCTCTCTGTTTGTTTTGGTTGTTCTGTAGGCAGAACATGAGCTTCGAGTGGCACAGACAGAGTTTGACAGACAGGCAGAGGTCACACGGCTCCTGTTGGAGGGCATCAGCAGTACACACGTGAGTCATGAGGTCAAACTTGTAGAGTGGACCAACATGACCACTACACATGGCCACTCTCTTCAGCATATGCACTGTTTACCAGGTAATAAGTTAGGGATAATCAATAAGGGGCTCTATGGAAAATAATGAATGATGTGGAAGGTGTGTTAGTGCGCTGTGGACTAACCTTCCACAGAGTTTCATTATTTTCCAGAAAATGCATAGAGCCCTGAGTTGATTATCCCTTTATACCATCATTTAACACATTTGCAGCAACATATTTTTTAGATTTGCAGGTAGAAATGTGTTCAACATCCACTAAAGTAGGTAGCAAGGTTACTAGATAGCTACAGTAGTTGCCTTGGCAACCAAACATACTTACTGGTTTTTGCTAACCAAACAATCAGTCCTATCTTGTTATTATGAATTAAGAACATATTGAAAATCGAATTCAACCGTGTCAATAATGTTTTCAATTCGACTTTTGCCTTCAAAAGCAGCTCAAACAGAACATGTAAGACTGAACTATAGCTATTGAATTCTACTGTACTGATATACCGTGCATTATAGGGAAATAATGCATGCACCAGAATGCACTTCAAGCCAATGAGAAACGAGTATTCAACAATGCCATGGTATAAACTGTTTTAATATGGTGGGGACAGGGTATGTTGAGGGGGACCAAGTAACAACTGTGTTATGTGTTTTGGGTATGTTGTCTGTAGGTGAACCACCTGCGCTGCCTGCATGAGTTTGTGGAGGCACAGACAGCCTATTACAAGCAGTGTCATCTGCACATGCAGGACCTGCAGAAAGAGCTGGACAGGTGAGGACTGGCTCTGGGTAGATGCACAACTTTATATTGGACATACTAGCATACTTAGCTGGGCTGTCTAGATCTGGCTTTTATTTGCTGCAGTGTTTGCTATTGAAATGGATGTAAGCTGTTTATCAATGACCATCTCCACTATTATCTCTTATGCTCTCAGTTCCAATGGAGATGTGTAAGTAACATTTGATGACAATTACAGTTGAACTCACCATTACTCAACATATTTTTGTTAACCGTTAATAAAGTCTTATTATTCCCCAGGGAATGTGCTGTGTACCTTATGAATGTCTTCATTCCCTAAACCTCTGCAGGTTTCCCAATGCGTTTGCTGGTAACCCAGGCCACTCCATGGCCTCCGGTGGCTCCTCTCCCCTGGACCCTGCCAGCGCTGTGGAGACCGACACGCTGAAGATCGAGGAGGTGCAGGCCCCTGCCACAGGCACACGCAAGGCCAAGGTCCTGTACGACTATGACGCTGCCGACACCAGTGAGCTATCCCTACTGGCTGACGAGGTGAGCACACAAACACACACACAGAATTCTACCTGCACACCCGTCATTAGTTGAATCAGGTGTATCCGTGCAGTGCTATAATATGTAGTATGGTGGGGGGCAGGAAACGGTCTACAGTCTTGAAACAGCTAGGACTAGATGGAATATACAAGAGTGCTATTTTGTGTTTAACCTATTCTGTACATAATGTTTCTGCCACTGTCGCTTATGACCGAAAATAGCTTCTGGATATCAGAACAGCAATTACTCACCTCGAACTGGACAAAGATTTTTTCTTTAACCTCTAGTGACACCCCATCCCGTGAACGGGACCGTTGTCATCATCTGACACTAATTAGCATAACGCAACGGACATAAATATTCCTATTCATAAAAATCACAAATGAAATATATTGAGACACAGCTTAGCCTTTT
This sequence comes from Oncorhynchus kisutch, assembly GCF_002021735.2. Lineage (NCBI taxonomy): Eukaryota > Metazoa > Chordata > Actinopteri > Salmoniformes > Salmonidae > Oncorhynchus > Oncorhynchus kisutch. The sequence goes on along the minus strand of NC_034176.2, from coordinate 22,596,244 downwards.
GTTAATCACACTGTCATCTCAGATTTTCAAAAAATGCTTTGCAGCCAAAGCTAGACAAGCATTTGTAAGTTTATCGATAGCCTAGCATAGCATTTTGTCCAGCTAGCAGCAGGTAACTTGGTCACGGAAATCAGAAAAGCAATCAAATTAAATAGTTTACCTTTGATGAGCTTCGGAAGTTTTCACTCACGAGACTCCCAGTTAGATATTTTTGTAGGTCGAAATAGCTCCGTTTGTTCTTCACGTTTGGCTGAGAAATTGCAGTCACAAACGGCGAAAAATATTCCAAATTAGCTACATAATATAGACAGAAACATGGCAAACGTTGTTTATAATCAATCTTCAAGGTGTTTTTCAAATATCTATTCGATAATATATCATCCGGGACTGGTGGCTTCTTAGTAGGATAGAGAGAAACAATGGCCGCATTTGTCCTTTACGCACCAAACACTCTAAGAGACTTCAGCTGACCACTGACGCAATGTTGACGTGCAGGCTCATTTTTCTAAATAAAAGCCTGAAACTATGTATTGTGACACTAGACACATTAGGGAAGCCATAGAAAAAGTAATCTGGTTGATAGCCCATTCACTGCTCAATAGGGACGCATAGGAACGCAGAGCCTTCTAAATAAGAGTCCCTTCCTGTTTGGATTTTCCTCAGGCTTTCGCCTGCAACATCAGTTCTTATACTTACAGACAATATTTTTAAATTTTTTGAAACTTTAGAGTGTTTTCTATCCTAAGCTGTCAGTTATATGCATATTCTAGCATCTTGTCCTGACAAAATATCCCGTTTACTACGGGAATGTTATTTTTCCAAAAATGAAAATACTGCCCCCTAGTCACAAAAGGTTAATGAGTCGAACGCAAAGGATTTACTGCTGATACCAGGCCTAAATCCCCGTAATTCGCATGAAGAGGAGATGCCGATACAGGGGACGCAGTTCTGGGTGCCTTGTAAGAATTCGTCGGCAAGTGGGTAACCCGTCTCTACTATCCGTCCCATTGACCAACGTGCAATCATTGGAGAATAAACTGGATGAGCTCCGTTCGAGACTATCCTACCGGGACGTAAAAAATGCTAATATCTTATGTTTCACCGAATCGTGGCTGAACGACGACATGGATAATATACAGTTGACTGGGTTTTCCATGCATCGGCAAGACGGAACGGCTACCCCCAGTAAGACGAGCGGTTTGTCAATAAGTCTTTGTCAATAACAGCGTGATATCATGTTTAAGAAGTCTCAAGATTTTGCTTGCCTGAGGTAGACAACGTCATGATAAGCTGTAGACCACACTATTTACCAAGACAGTTTTCATCTATATTTTTAGTATCTGTCTATTTACTGGCACTGCCCGCACTCAACAAGCTGAATAAGGCCATAAGCAAACAAGAAAATGCTCATCCAGAGGCGATGCTCCTAGTGGCTGTGGACTTTAATGCAGGAAAACTTAAATCTGTTTTAACTCATTTCTACAAGCATGTCACATGTTCAACTAGAGAGAAAAAACCTCTAGACCACCTTTACTCCACAAAGACACATACAAAGCTCTCCCTCACCCTCCATTTGGCAAATCTGACTGTAATTCTATCCTCCTGATTCCTGTTTACAAGAAAAAAGTAAAGCAGGAAGTACCATTGGCTCGCTCAATATGGAAGTGGTCAGATGACGCAGATGCTAAGCTACAGGACTGTTTTGCTAGCACAGACTGAAATATGTTCAGGGATTCATCCGATGGCGTGAGGAGTACACCACATCAGTCACTGGCTTCATCAATAAGTGCATTGATGACGTTGTCCCCACAGTGCCCATACGTACTAGAGGTCGACCGACTACGATTTTTCAACGCCGATACCGATTATTGGAGGACAAAAAAAGCTGATACCGATTAATCAAACGATTTTTTTTAAATGTATATATACAGTGGGGCAAAAATGTATTTAGTCAGCCACCAATTGTGCAAGTTCTCCCACTTAAAAAGATGAGGCCTGTAATTTTCATCATAGGTACACTTCAACTATGACAGACAAAATGAAGAAAAAAAAATCCAGAAAATCACATTTGTAGGATTTTTAATGAATGTATTTGCAAATTATGGTGGAAAATAAAAGTTTATCTCAATACTTTGTTATATACCCTTTGGCAATGACAGAGGTCAAACGTTTTCTGTAAGTCTTCACAATGTTTTCACACACTGTTACAGGTATTTTGGCCCATTCATCCATGCAGATCTCCTCTAGAGCAGTGATGTTTTGGGGCTGTTGCTGGGCAACACGGACTTTCAACTCCCTCCAAATAATTTCTATGGGATTGAGATCTGGAGACTGGCTAGGCCACTCCAGGACCTTGAAGTGCTTCTTACGAATCCACTCCTTCGTTGCCTGGGCGGTGTGTTTGGGATCATTGTCATGCTGAAAGACCCAGCCACAATGTGATTTTCTGGATTTGTTTTCCTCATTTTGGCTGTCATAGTTGAAGTGTACCTATGATAACTACAGGCCTCATCTTTTTAAGTGGGAGAACTTGCACAATTGGTGGCTGACTAATTACTTTTTGCCCCACTGTATATACACATTTTTTGTAATAATGACAATTACATCAATACTGAATGAACACTTTTATTTTAACTTAATATAATACATATTATGGGCTTTTGGATGGGTGTTCTTAAGGTGATTCCACTGGTTGGTGGTATTTTTTGATTTAGCTGTTGCTGACCCCATGCTTACATCTTTATCACAAATAGACACCTTGCTTTCCCTGGTGCCAATTCCATGTAATAGTCCCACACTGGTGCTCTGCTTTTCTCTGCCATCTGTAAAACACACACACACAGCTCTGAAGTGACAATGATACTGAAGTCTGCTTAGGAGACAAATACTCTCAACTGTTTGAATAAAAATAGAGTTTAAGTTACCTGTGATGAATGTTGAAAACAAAAACTGTACTTTCTATATGCAGGAAATCCTATTTTAATAATGGACATGGTAAGAATTGACTACCAAAGTGTGAGTCATAATTCCCATGACACCTTCTAACAAAATCTGAAAAGCGGTTCCTTCATTTATTCCATAGGATATTTTTAGATTCACTTAAAATAAGGTCTGTTTCGTGTAGGCTTACACCACCTTGCCAATTTTATAACTGTGTAGATATCCATAGGACAAGGTAACTCTGATCAATATTGGCTAAATATAAGCGAAGATCTTTTTTGTAGAGTGGATTTCTGAAAATATTTTGACAAAAGTTACCTTATCCTAGTGAGATTTACACGGGTCTCAAAACGCCGAGGCGGTTTAAACCTGCACGAAACACAGACCTTATTTGAAGTAGATCAAGACATTCTCTATGGAAGACATGAACGGTAAAATAACGAAGGAACCCCTTTCAAGTTCAGTCGCAAGTTATTACAGGAATTATAACGCGTCAACTATTTCTCTCTAAACCATATACCTTTGACTATTACGAGCCTCCTGCTGCCTACCACCCCTCAGTCAGACTGCTCTATTAAATATCAAATCATAGACTTAACTATAATAAACACACAGAAATACGAGCCTTAGGTCAAATCCGGAAACTATCGCCTCATACCAAATGTATTTTTATCTAACGGGTGGCATCCATGAGTCTAAATATTCCTCTTACATTAAAGGTTGTGCAATGTTATGTCATAATTACGTAAAATTCTGGCAAATTAGTTCGCAAAGAGCCAGGCGGCCCAAACTGTTGCATATACCCGGACTCTGCATGCAATGAACGCAAGAGAAATTACAATTTCACCTGGTCAATATTGCCTGCTAACCTGGATTTATTTTAGCTAAATATGCAGGTTTAAAAATATATACTTGTGTATCGATTTTAAGAAAGGCATTGATGTTTATGGTTAAGTACAGATTGGAGCAACGTCAGTCGTTGATTGTTTTTTACAAGATAGGTTTAATGCTAGCTAGCAACTTACCTTGGCTTACTGCATTCGCGTAACAGGTAGGCTCCTCGTGAGGCAGGTGGTTAGTGCGTTGGACTAGTTAACTAATGTTGCAAGATTGGATCCCCGAGCCGACAAGGTAAAAATCTGTTGTTCTGCCTCCTTCCTAGGCCGTCATTGAAAATAAGAATGTGTTCTTAATTGACTTGTCTAGTTAAATAAAGGTGTAAAAAAATAATAATCTGCACCCAAAAATAACGATTTCCGATTGTTATGAAAACTTTAAATCGGCCCTAATTAATCGGCCATTCTGATTTAATTGGTCGACCTCTAGTACATACATACCCCAACCAGAAGCAATGTATTACAGGCAACATCCTCACTGAGCTAAAGGGTAGAGCTGCCGCTTTCAAGGAGCAGGACTCTATCCCGCTATGCACTCCGACAAACCATCAAACAAGTGTCAATACAGGACCAAGATTGAATGGCATCCATTCAATGACATTTTCAACCCATCCAAGTCTAATACCTACATGTTTCAAGCATACCACCATATTCCCTGTGCCCAAGAACACCACAGTAATCTGCCTAAATGACTACCAACCCGTAGCACTCACGTCTGTAGCCATGAAGTGCATTGAAAGGCTGGTCATGGCTCACATCAACACCATCATCCCAGAAACCTTAAACCCATTCCAATTCGCATACCAAGAGATCCACAGATGACGCAATCTCTATTGCACTCCACACTGCCCTTTCCCAAGTGGACAAAAGGAACACCTATGTGAGAATGCTGTTCATTGACTACAGCTCAATGTTCAACACCATAGTGCCCTCAAAGCTCATCACTAAGTTAAGGATCCAGCCAACTTCAACCAACTGTGGGACGCATTGGAGTCAACATGGGTCAGCATCCCTGGGGAACGCTTCTGACACCTTGTAGAGTCTATGTCCCGACAAATTGAGGCTGTTCTGGGGGAGGGGGGGTGGCACAACTCAACATTAGGAAGGTGTTCTTAATATTTTGTACACTCTGTGCATGTTATTATTTTGTCTTTTCCCAGCTAATCACAGTTTACACAGTGCCAGGCATGGACTCAGACTGGCTGGTGGGAGAGAGAGGGAACCAGAAAGGGAAGGTTCCTGTCACATACCTGGAGCTGCTCAGCTAAAGAAATAAATTGAAAGATGCACGCTTGCAACATTACACTCACATGCCTTCAAACATGCTGACGTTGACAAATTCAACCAAACACACCCACATGCTGTACGCACACGGACCGCATTACATCATTGGTGAAAATGAAGGCAAATGCACAACATTGAATACGGAGGAATAGTTACCATCACAACTCGGCCGAAAATTCTGAAATGTAAGGTATTTTACTTACTGAAATGCCCTGTATTATTCAGGCTTTGGTGACCTTTCACAGCTGTGGAAAAAGCTTCATACAGCCTGCCCACACACTTGCACCTGTTTTAGACATCTATCCCAAATCCATTATTTTTATGTGGAACATTCCATACACCCTGTGCACCTCTCGTTAGTCCACATTCCTATATTGTCATTTTCCTGGACACCTCTACCACTACCTGGCACTGAAACATTTCATGGCCGTATGCCCTGCTTAGTGACTAACCAGAAATTGAAGCACTCATACAGCTCCGATTTGAAGCACTCCTAGTCTTTTACTAACTGCCTTAAAATAATGGGAGAGAGGCTGTGTCCATCTGCTATAACTCATAGAATGTATTGGACACACTGCAATGTCCACACTCCAGTTTGCCTGTTCGCTTAGGACACTTATTTTGAAGAGGACAAGCCAGATCTTACACAGAACAAACATTTTGGCATGCAAAACTGTAACTTATTATTTAAGTATCTGTGGTGAGTTATATTCCCATTTGTGTCCCTTTTTTTAGTTAGCTCTTTTTGCTGTTCTGTTTCTTTAACATGTCATTATTCCTTCAGTTGTCTTTGTATGTTTTTAGTTTAATTGTTTGATCCGATGTTGTCTTTTCTGTGATAGTCTGTGTCTTCAAGACAGGACCTAGGCTGCTACATGTGCTACTGGCAGGAGTTAGTCAGACTACTCTGCTCAATGCAAAGCCTCTGTCTTTCTTGTAATCAGAATTTTAATGCCTTTATATTTATTTCTCATAGACCTTTTAGTACCAAAGCAAACTTAAGTATGCATGCACTCTGTCATGGTTTGTGATGCTGTGACTGTTTTGCCATATCTTGTTTTGACCCTTTTCTGCCTTTTACTGTCAATGTATTTATTGTCTGTTTCCAAGCCATGCTGGGTGAATGCGTAGGATGTAATAAAAAATATGCTTTGGACACAATCTAGTTTGTGTGGTTTGTCAGTTCAGGTTCTTAATCTAATATTCTGGTGTAGTAGTCTGTCGGATTGGAAGTCATCATTATTTATTAATTACATATTTTTTTCAAATTCAGACTTTGTCCATTCTATAAGTTGTACTGGTAATTACAACACGCTCTCCTTTTTACAATATTTTCTATGACTACTGCATCAACATGTTCATGTGTATAAAGTATTTTAATCTGGCATGTTTGGCATTAATGTAATGATTTCATTTCAAATAAACAATTCAAGAAATATAGCTTAAACCCATATTTCAAATAAGTACTATAGGTCATTTGTCCAGCAACTCAGTGGATATCCAATATGTACAGTGCCTTCAGAACGTATTCACACTCCTTGAAGTTTTCCACATTTTTATTTCACTGGCCTACAAACAATAGCCCAGAATGTCCGTTTTCAGCTTTTCATTTTTAATTAATTGTCAAGTAATAAACCCGTTTGTTATGGCAAGCCTAAATAAGTTAAGGAGTTAACATTTGCTTAATAAGCCACATAATACGTTGCATGGACTCACTGTGTGAAATAAGTGTTTAACATAGTCATAAACTCAGCTCTATTATTATGTCCCTCAGCCAAGCAGTGAATTTCAAACACAGATTCAACCACAAAAACCAGGGAGGGTTTCCTGGGCCTTGCAAAGAATGGCACCTATTGGTAGATGTGTAAACATAAAAAAGCAGACATTGAATATCCCTTTGAGCCTGGTGAAGTTATTAATTACACCCAGTCACTACGAAGATACAGGCGTTCTACCTAACCCAGTTGCCGGAGAGGATGGAAACCGCTCAGGGATTTCACCCAACTTTAAAACAGTTCAAGTTTAATACCTATCATAGGAAAAAACTGATGGTCACAACATTGTAGTTACTCCACAATATTAACCTAAATGACAGAGTGAAAAGAAGGAAACGTACAGAACAAAAAAAGATTCCAAAACATGCATCCTGTTTGCAACGAGGCACTAAAGTAATACTGCAGAAAATGTATGTCCTGAATACAGTGTTATGTTTTCACAAATCCGACAACATATTATTCAGTTCCACTCTTCGTATTTTCAAACATGGTGGTGGGTGAATCATGTTATGGGTATGCTTGTCAACGGCAAGGACTAGGGAGTTTAAAAAAGTGGAATAGAGCTAAGCACAGGCAAAATCTTAAAGGAAAACCTGGTTGTCTGCTTTCCAACAGACACTGGGAGATAAATTCACCTTTCAGCAGGACAATAACCTAAAACACGAGGCCAAATATACACTGGAGCTGCTTACCAAAATGACATTGATTGTTCCGGTGTGGCCTAGTTACAGTTTTGATTTAAATCGGCTTGACTTTGGCAAGACTTCAAAATGGCTGTCTAGCAATGATCAACAACCAACTTGAGCTTGAAGAATTTTGAATGTGCAAGGATTGTACAACCCAGGTGCACAAAGCTCTTATTTACTTACCCAGAAAGACTCACAGCTGTAATCGCTGTATGTATTGACTCAGGGTTATAAATACTTATGTCAATGAGATACTTCTGTATAATCATTTTCAATACATTTGTAAAAAATAAAATGTTTTCACTTCGGCATTTAGGGACATTGTGTGTAAATGGGTGAGAAAAAAATCTATTTAATCCATTTTGAATTCAGGCTGTAACACAGTGGCACTCATTGTGCAGCCTGCGAGCCCTTAATTTGCGGCTCAGGGTGATTGACCTATTTTCCATTCATAATACATAATGATAAAATTTCAATTCAATGCATGTCTGAATCACTTCACTGAAAATATTGATTGTTCCCTGGATGGCAGATAGATGGCAGTATAGCGCAGCTGTTGAACAGAAAGGCCGAAATAGAACGTTTCCCGAAATAGAATGCAACTGCTCAGCTAAAGCGACTGACAAATATCAGTTTGCTGCTAGCTAATTTTGCAGGCTGGTCGACATGGATAGATTTATTGTAAAAAAAAAAAGGTAAATCTATTGACAATGAAAATGAGGGGTAAGAGCTGGAGAACAATGTGACAGCTATGAACAAACAATGCATGATGGGGCTAGCTCACTTTGTCTTATTTGCTGGAAGGCAGTCAATTGTTTTAAACGAGCAAATTTAGAGCGTTATTTCCAGTCACACCATGCCCACTTTGACAAAACATATCTGCCACAAAGCAACCTCTGTCGTGGAAATTCAGTACTGAGAGAGACTTTGTTCAAACAATCATCATTATTTAATATCGATTAATTATTGCAGTAATGAAACCGTCAACTGCCAACTGAAAATGAAAAAAAAAAACTGATATTATATAGGACCTACAAATGCTTAGTCAGACTGGTTCCAACTCCCAAAAGCCACCTTGGTTATCTCCACAGGATGGTGTTTTACCCCCAACCCGGCTTAGTTTCCCAGATGCCAGGAAGATGAGACAATGAGAGATTGTTCTAAACTCCTCCAGGCTATCTTGGGTCACACACACCACATTTTGTCTATGGAATGCTAGCTGTAGGTTTTTAGGCTCCTCTCAGTTTACACACATTTTATAAGAACAGAAATGTCTTACTATTAGTATATAAGTGTTAACTATAAATGTCAAACAAATCAGGTAAATAATTAATTTTTCTGTCACACCTCAGAAACAAGACAATAGCGCAACTCAAAGGACAACAACAAATGTTGGACAGATCTAGCACTGTTGCAGAGAAAACGACAGAGGCAATGTATGAGATTGCTTGGATACTCGTGAGAAACAAGGCCTTCACAGATGCGGAGATTGTCAAATGTTTTTTGTCCTCAGCCAAAATATTGGTTGCCGATTTCACAAACAACTTGCTTCAAAATAGCTTCCTTAAGGGACTGCAACTCTCCGACTCGACCATAACAAGATGTATAGAAGACATTGGCGAGGACATCGTTAAGCAACTGATTACTGACATGTCCGTGGTGCTGTGTTTAATATTGCGCTTGATGAAAGCACTGATGTAAGTGACATTGCATGTAAGTGACAATTATGTGTTTGTATCTGCTTTCCTCAAAACAAATCGTTCAGAGAGGAACTTTTATGTTTACTGCCCCTTCAGGGACAAACACGAGAAGAGGATATTCTGAAAGCCCTCAAATCTGGCATCTGTGTGCACTGACGGCACCCCAAACATGCGAGGGAAGAAGAAGGGACTCTTAGGCCTGACGAGAAAGAGAAAGGATATTCCTGAATCTGTTACGTTTCATTGTATCATTCATCAGGAAGCACTTGTGGCTAAACTCAAAGAATGTGATGCAGCAAGTCATTTGCGTGGTGAACATTATGATTGCGAGGGCACTGAATCACCGGCAGTTCCGTGAGTTGCTGGAGGAATATCAGACGGAATACGGCAACTTGATATTCCACAATGAGGTGAGATGTCTGTCTCGTGGCAGAGTTTTAGAAAGATTTATCTCTCTTCCCTCAAATCCGTGAATTTGTTGCAAGCAAGGGGAGAGAGGAGCCAGAGCTGGATGATCCAATGTGGATATTAAAGCTGGCTTTTTAAACTAACATCAGGTACCACCTGATCACGGTGAATATCCTGCTCCAAGGGAAAGCTACATCTCTGGGCAAAATGTTGCGTGTGGTCACAATTTTTCAAAATAAAATAATCTCACTGTTCATACCTGACAGACAGTTTGTTCATTTCCCAAAACTCAGACCAGTCACCACATCCAACCCAGACATACTGCAACATTTTAGCTATGATGCATGTGTTGGAAGAGTTGAAGTTGGAGTTTGAGTAAAGATTCAAGGATATCATGGAGTACAAGGAGTTTTTCAACTTCATTGAGGACCCCTTTCATGTGCCAGTGTCATCTTTGACCCCAGTCATCACAGCCCTCTGTCCTGACCGTGCTGGCATAGAGAGTGAGATGGTGGAGCTGCAGGCAAAAATTACATATTGTAAGGTGAACTAAGATCAGGTGTTGCCCATTTCTGGTGCCTTGTGTCAGACACAGAGTATCCACTTCTGAAGCACTGTGTACAAAAGGTGACAATTTTTGTCAGCACTTGCAGTGGGGCAAAAAAGTATTTAGTCACCTACCAATTGTGCAAGTTCTCCCACTTAAAAAGATGAGAGAGGCCTGTAATTTTAATCATAGGTACACTTCAACTATGATAGACAAAATGAGGGGAAAAAATCAAGAAAATCACATTGTAGGATTTTTAATGAATTTATTTGCAAATTATGGTGGAAAATAAGTATTTGGCCACCTACAAACAAGCAAGATTTCTGGCTCTCACAGACCTGTAACTTCTTCTTTAAGAGGCTCCTCTGTCCTCCACTCGTTACCTGTATTAATGGCACCTGTTAGTACTTGTTATCAGTATAAAAGACACCTGTCCACAACCTCAAACAGTCACACTCCAAACTCCACTATGGCCAAGACCAAAGAGCTGTCAAAGGACACCAGAAACAAAATTGTAGACCTGCATCAGGCTGGGAAGACTGAATCTGCAATAGGTAAGCAGCTTGGTTTGAAGAAATCAACTGTGGGAGCAATTATTAGGAAATGGAAGACATACAAGACCACTGATAATCTCCCTCGATCTGGGGCTCCACGCAAGATCTCACCCCATGGGGTGATCACAAAATGATCACAAGAACGATGAGCAAAAATCCCAGAACCACACGAGGGGACCTAGTGAATGACCTGCAGAGAGCTGGGACCAAAGTAACAAAGCCTACCATCAGTAACACACTACGCCACCAGGGACTCAAATCCTGCAGTGCCAGACGTGTCCCCCTGCTTAAGCCAGTACATGTCCAGGTCCGTCTGAAGTTTGCTAGAGAGCATTTGGATGATCCAGAAGAAGATTGGGAGAATGTCATATGGTCAGATGAAACTAAAATATTACTTATTCACTATATTTTGGTGAAAACTCAACTCGTCGTGTTTGGAGGGCAAAGAATGCTGAGTTGCATCCAAAGAACACCATACCTACTGTGAAGCATGGGCGTGGAAACATTATGCTTTGGGGCTGTTTTTCTGCAAAGGGACCAGGACGACTGATCCGTGTAAAGGAAAGAATGAATGGGGCCATGTAGTGTGAGATTTTGAGTGAAAACCTCCTTCCATCAGCAAGGGCATTGAAGATGAAACGTGGCTGGGTCTTTCAGCATGACAATGATCCCAATCACACCGCCCGGGCAACGAAGGAGTGGCTTCGTAAGAAGCATTTCAAGGTCCTGGAGTGGCCTAGCCAGTCTCCAGATCTCAACCCCATAGAAATTCTTTGGAGGGAGTTGAAAGTCCGTGTTGCCCAGCAACAGCCCCAAAACATCACTGCTCTAGAGGAGATCTGCATGGAGGAGGGCCAAAATACCAGCAACAGTGTGTGAAAGCCTTGTGAAGACATACAGAAAACGTTTGACCTCTGTCATTGCCAACAAAGGGTATATAACAAAGTATTGAGATAAACTTTTGTTATTGACCAAATACTTATTTTCCACCATAATTTGCAAATAAATTCATAAAAAATCCTACAATGTGATTTTCTGGATTTTTTTTCTCATTTTGTCTGTCATAGTTGAAGTGTACCTATGATGAAAATTACAGGCCTCTCTCATCTTTTTAAGTGGGAGAACTTTCACAATTGGTGGCTGACTAAATCCTTTTTTGCCCCACTGTATTCATTTGAAGCTGTCATGACTTCTGCCGAAGTCGGTCCCTCTCCTTGTTCGGGTGGCGTTCGGCGGTCGACGTCACCGGCCTTCTAGCCACCGCCGATCCACTTTTCCATTTGTTTTGTCTATGTCTTACACACCTGGTTTCACTCACCCAATTACCTGTTTAGTATTTAACCCTCTGTTCACCATGTTTGGTTGTGAGTGATATTTTTTTAATTTAATTTTTTATTTCACCTTTATTTAACCAGGTAGGCTAGTTGAGAACAAGTTCTCTTTTGCAACTGTGACCTGGCCAAGATAAAGCAAAGCAATTCGACACATACAACAACACAGAGTTACACATGGAATAAACAAAACATACAGTCAATAATACAGTAGAACAAAAGAAAACAAAAACGTCTATATACAGTGAGTGCAAATGAGGTAAGATAAGGGAGTTAAGGCAATAAATAGGCCATGGTGGCGAAGTAATTACAATATAGCAACTCATTACTGGAATGGTAGATGTGCAGAAGATGAATGTGAAAGTAGAGATACTGGAGTGCAAAGGAGCAAGATAAATAAATAAATACAGTATGGGGGTGAGGTAGGTACAGTGAGGGAAAAAAGTATTTGATCCCCTGCTGATTTTGTATGTTTGCCTACTGACAAAGAAATTATCAGTCTATAATTTTAATGGTAGGTTTATTTGAACAGTAAAAGACAGAATAACAACAAAAAAATCTAGAAAAACGAATGTCAAAAATGTTATAAATTGATTTGCATTTTAATGAGGGAAATAAGTGTTTGACCCCTCTGCAAAACATGACTTAGTACTTTGTGGCAAAACCCTTGTTGGCAATCACAGAGGTCAGACGTTTCTTGTAGTTGGCCACCAGGTTTGCACACATCTCAGGAGGGATTTTGTCCCACTCCTCTTTGCAGATCTTCTCCAAATCATTAAGGTTTCGAGGCTGACGTTTGGCAACTCGAACCTTCAGCTCCCTCCACAGATTTTCTATGGGATTAAGGTCTGGAGACTGGCTAGGCCACTCCAGGACCTTAATGTGCTTCTTCTTGAGCCACTCCTGTGTTGCCTTGGCCGTGTGTTTTGGGTCATTGTCATGCTGGAATATCCATCCATGACCCATTTTCAATTCCCTGGCTGAGGGAAGAGGTTCTCACCCAAGATTTGACGGTACAGTGCCTTGCGAAAGTATTCGGCCCCCTTGAACTTTGCGACCTTTTGCCACATTTCAGTCTTCAAACATAAAGATATAAAACTGTATTTTTTTGTGAAGAATCAACAACAAGTGGGACACAATCATGAAGTGGAACGACATTTATTGGATATTTCAAACTTTTTTAACAAATCAAAAACGGAAAAATTGGGCGTGCAAAATTATTCAGCCCCCTTAAGTTAATACTTTGTAGCGCCACCTTTTGCTGCGATTACAGCTTTAAGTCGCTTGGGGTATGTCTCTATCAGTTTTGCACATCGAGAGACTGACATTTTTTCCCATTCCTCCTTGCAAAACAGCTCGAGCTCAGTGAGGTTGGATGGAGAGCATTTGTGAACAGCAGTTTTCAGTTCTTTCCACAGATTCTCGATTGGATTCAGGTCTGGACTTTGACTTGGCCATTCTAACACCTGGATATGGTTATTTTTGAACCATTCCATTGTAGATTTTGCTTTATGTTTTGGATCATTGTCTTGTTGGAAGACAAATCTCCGTCCCAGTCTCAGGTCTTTTGCAGACTCCATCAGGTTTTCTTCCAGAATGGTCCTGTATTTGGCTCCATCCATCTTCCCATCAATTTTAACCATCTTCCCTGTCCCTGCTGAAGAAAAGCAGGCCCAAACCATGATGCTGCCACCACCATGTTTGACAGTGGGGATGGTGTGTTCAGGGTGATGAGCTGTGTTGCTTTTACGCCAAACATAACGTTTTGCATTGTTGCCAAAAAGTACAATTTTGGTTTCATCTGACCAGAGCACCTTCTTCCACATGTTTGGTGTGTCTCCCAGGTGGCTTGTGGCAAACTTTAAACGACACTTTTTATGGATATCTTTAAGAAATGGCTTTCTTCATGCCACTCTTCCATAAAGGCCAGATTTGTGCAATATACGACTGATTGTTGTCCTATGGACAGAGTCTCCCACCTCAGCTGTAGATCTCTGCAGTTCATCCAGAGTGATCATGGGCCTCTTGGCTGCATCTCTGATCAGTCTTCTCCTTGTATGAGCTGAAAGTTTAGAGGGACGGCCAGGTCTTGGTAGATTTGCAGTGGTCTGATACTCCTTCCATTTCAATATTATCGCTTGCACAGTACTCCTTGGGATGTTTAAAGCTTGGGAAATCTTTTTGTATCCAAATCCGGCTTTAAACTTCTTCACAACAGTATCTCGGACCTGCCTGGTGTGTTCCTTGTTCTTCATGATGCTCTCTGCGCTTTTAACGGACCTCTGAGACTATCACAGTGCAGGTGCATTTATACGGAGACTTGATTACAAACAGGTGGATTGTATTTATCATCATTAGTCATTTAGGTCAACATTGGATCATTCAGAGATCCTCACTGAACTTCTGGAGAGAGTTTGCTGCACTGAAAGTAAAGGGGCTGAATAATTTTGCACGCCCAATTTGTCAGTTTTTGATTTGTAAAAAAAAATAGAAATATCCAATAAATGTCGTTCCACTTCATGATTGTGTCCCACTTGTTGTTGATTCTTCACAAAAAAATACAGTTTTATATCTTTATGTTTGAAGCCTGAAATGTGGCAAAAGGTTGCAAAGTTCAAGGGGGCCGAATACTTTCGCAAGGCACTGTACATGGCCCCGTCCATCGTCCCTTTGATGCGGTGAAGCTGTCCTGTCCCCTTAGCAGAAAAACAACCCCAAAGCATAATGTTTCCACCTCCATGTTTGACGGTGGGGATGGTGTTCTTGGGGTCATAGGCAGCATTCCTCCTCCTCCAAACACGGCGAGTTGAGTTGATGCCAAAGAGCTCCATTTTGGTCTCATCTGACCATAACACTTTCACCCAGTTGTCCTCTGAATCATTCAAACTTCAGACGGGCATGTATATGTGCTTTCTTGAGCAGGGGGACCTTGCGGGCGCTGCAGGATTTCAGTCCTTCACTGCGTAGTGTGTTACCAATTGTTTTCTTGGTGACTATGGTCCCAGCTGCCTTGAGATCATTGACGAGATCCTCCTGTGTAGTTCTGGGCTGATTCCTCACCGTTCTCATGATCATTGCAACTCCACGAGGTGAGATCTCAGAGGGAGATTGACAGTTCTTTTGTGTTTCTTCCATTTGCGAATAATCGCACCAACTGTTATCACCTTCTCACCAAGCTGTTTGGCGATGGTCTTGTAGCCCATTCCAGCCTTGTGTAGGTGTACAATCTTGTCCCTGACATCATTGGAGAGCTCTTTGGTCTTGGCCATGGTGGAGAGTTTGGAATCTGATTGATTGATTTCTTCTGTAGACAGCTGTCTTTTATACAGGTAACAAGCTGAGGTTAGGAGCACTCCCCTTTTTAAAATATATTTTACCCCCTTTCTCCCCGCATTTTCGTGGTATGCAATTGTTAGTAATTACTATTTTGTCTCATCGCTACAACTCCCGTACGGGCTCGGGAGAGATGAAGGTCGAAAGCCATGCGTCCTCCGAAACACAACCCAACCAAGCCGCACTGCTTCCAAAAACAGCTCGCCTCCAACCAGGAAGCCAGCCGCACCAATGTGTCGGAGGTAACACCGTGCACCTGGTTAGCGCGCACTGCACCCGGACCGCCACAGGAGTCGCTGGTGCACAATGAGACAAGGATGTCCCTACCGGCCAAACCCTCCCTAACCTGGACAACGCTAGGCCAATTGTGTGTCGCCCCACGGACCTCCCGGTCGCGGCCGGCTGCGACAGAGACTGGGCGCGAACCCAGAGTCTCTGGTGGCACAGCTAGCGCTGCGATGCAGTGCCCTAGACCACTGCGCCACCCGGGAGGCCCGGAGCATTGAAGCTCGTATGGAGGTTAGTTAACACAGTGTCCAAAGAGGGGCCAGAGGTATACAGAATGGTGTCGTCTGCGTAGAGGTGTATCAGAGAATCACCAGCAGCAAGAGCAACATCATTGATGTATACAGAGAAAAGAGTCGGCCCGAGGATTGAAACCTGTGGCACCCCCATAGAGACTGCCAGAGGTCCGGACAACAGGCCCTCCGATTTGACACACTAGTAAACCAGGCGACGCAATCATTTGAGAAATAATGGCTGTCGAGTCTGCCAATAAGAATGTGGTGATTGACAGAGTCGAAAGCCTTGGCCAGGTCGATGAGTACGGCTGCACACTAATGTCTCTTATCGATGGTGGTTCTGATGTCGTTTAGGACCTTGAGCGTGGCTGAGGTGCACCCATGACCAGCTCTGAAACCAGATTGCATAGCGGAGAAGGTACGGTGGGATTCGAAATGGTCGGTAATCTGTTTGTTAACTTGGCTTTCAAAGACCTTAGAAAGACAGGGTAGGATAGATATAGGTCTGTAGAGTGTCACCCCCTTTGAAGAGGGGGATGACCGCGCCAGCTTTCCAATCTTTGGGAATCTCAGACGATACGAAAGAGAAGTTGAACAGACTAGTAATAGGGGTTGCAACAATTTTGGCAGATACATTTAGAAAGAGAGGGTCCAAATTGTCTAGCCCGGCTGATTTGTAGGGGTCCAGATTTTGCAGCTCTTTCAGAACATCAGCTATCTGGATTTGGGTGAAGGAGAAATGGTGGGGGCTTTGGCGGCTTACCTCATATGAGTACATGAGGGCGATGACAACACGAGGCAGCAGGAGATTGCGACGAGCAGGGACTGCATCAGGAAGTCTTTGGGCAGGGGAAGCTCTCATCCCCCAGTGGAGGGCCATTCATGTACCGAAACAACATAGGTGAACACGCAGGGACACAATAGCCCATTAAGATATCTGACATTCTTGATGTTGAATAAAGATTTCAAATAGAACTGGCACATTTCATTGCAATACATGACAATATTTTGATATATTTTTTATCCGGAAGTCGTCTTGCGTGATAAGGAATAAGGCAATTCATTGTTAAACCATAACTGAATCCTGTGATTATGTCCTGTGATTAGGGCTGTTGTGGTGACCATATTACCTACACACCGGCAGTCATGAGTCATGACCCCATAAAAAAATGGTGACTGTAGAGTCACGCTAATCTCCTTTTATGCACTCTGGACATGCGATAGTAGTAGGGTAACAATTAAACATAGTTAGTTGATTAGATAAATAACAATCTTCAGATTAATGTTAAAAGTCAAGTCATGACAATACAATGCCACAGATGTCTCAAGTTTTGACAGAGCTTGCAATTGGCACTGCAGGAATGTCGGCGGAATTTATGTATTTTTTGGCCCTGACAGAGATCAACAACATCAGTCTCTCTGGTCACACCAAAACCAATGTAAAAATAAACAACCATGTTTTAGAAAAGGATAACCTTTTTATCATGAATGGGAACTGTGATAACATTAAATTGAAAAATCATTCTGATGGATTGTTTAGACAAGAATCAAATGAACCGTGAAGAACAATTAATTTCCAAGCGGAAAACCCAGAGTGTGACTCAGTGATCAGGTATCTAGAGCACCGTACTTCCTTTCCTCATCCACTACAGAGGTTAGTAACAAAGGACAGGATCAGCAACAAGCATCAATAGGAGTAACTACAGTCCACTTTCCATTTGGAAACAAATGTGCATTTAGAAAAGTTCTGATATTGTCAAATACAGTCAGGTCCATAATTATTGGCACCCCAAAGTTGAACAAAAAATAATACAAATACTGAGCTATATTGCATTCTCCAATTTATTTATGTATTATTTTATACTAATTCAATTGCCCAGAGAAAGAGATTGAAATGTGTTTTATTACACAAAGTTAGGGTTCTCTTTTTTTTTATTGGCACCCCTGTTTTCAATACTCCAGCACCCTACCCTTGCGACGACACTGAGCCTTTTTCTAAAACGTTTTATGTGATTGGAGAATCTGACCACAGCACCACCTGGAGTTTGATATACGGCATCGGGACTTGAATGGTAACCGGTGCTTTGGTCAAATGACATGAAAATAGAGCTCTTTGACCACGCACACCAGTAGTGGGTTTGGCATTGGAAAACAAAAACATCTGCAGAAAAGTATGTCACACCATTTGTAAAATATGGTGGTGTATCTTTGATGTAATGGGGCTATTTTGCTTCCACTGGTTCTAGGGCTCTTGTTAAGGTCAACAGCATCATAGACTTCACCAAGTATCAGGACATTTTAGCCAAAAACCTGGTTGCCTCTGCCAGGAGGCCGACACTTGTTCGCAATTGGATCTTCCAGCAAGACAATAACCCTAAGCACTAATCAAAATCCACAAACAATTATTAATGGACCACAAAGTCAACATTTTACAATGGCCATCTATCTCCGGACTTGAACCCCTTTGAAAACCTGTGGTTTGAAATGAAGAGGGCAGTCCATAATTTGTCTGTATGGAGGAATGGTCTATTAAAGGCTCAGTGATGTTATGCTCTCAAGGGGAGGGTGCTCGAGTATTGAAAACAGGGGTGCCAATCATTTTGACCCCTATTGTTTTAAGATTTGTATTTTATTCCATGTATGCTCATCTACATCAAGGGTGCCAATAATTATGGACCTGATTTGTATTTCTCTCTTTTTTTAATATATAACACATCAAGTGTCATTATTAAAAGATTGTCATCACACTTCTACCTTTCAATTATAGTTGCTAGTTTTCGATTTTATACTTATTTTCCATACTTTTATAATGATTTATAAAGTTTTTTGTTTTTCAAAATGCACATACAGTGCCTTTGGAAAGAATTCAGACCCCTTGACTTTTTCCACATTTTGTTACGTTACAGCCTTATTCTAAAATGGATTTTTTAAATAATTTCAGCAATCTACACACAATACCCCATAATGACGAAGTGAAAACAAGTTTTTAGACATTTTTGCGAATGTATACAAAATAAAAAACATAAATATCTTATTTACATAATTGATCAAATGGCGCTGGAGCAGAAGCCAGACATTTTATGTGCCCCCAACCAATTGTTTTTTTTGTTTGTTTATCTCCATTGTTTGTAACATATTTCTTTAAAATATTTTTGTACATAATGTTGCCGCTACCGTCTCTTATGACTGAAAATAACTTCTAGACATCAGGACTGCGATTACTCACCACGGACGAGCAGAATCCTTTTCCTTCTTTCACGACTCTGACGAGCCCGAGGTGGAGGATATACGGCTCCCTCTGGAACAGTCCCCAACCTCAATGATCTGCGTGAAGAGGAGGCGGAGAAAGAGAGGCCGGAGGTCGGGCTGCCTGCTGAGGAGTAGGAGGCGATCTAATAAACACCCACTCCCCTCAATTCTGCTCGCAAACATGCAATCATTGGACAATAAAATGGACAAGTTATTGGGAAGATTAAACTACCAATGGGACATTAAAAACTGTAACATCTTATGCATCACGTAGTCGTGGCTGAACGACGCCAATATCAACATACAGCTGGCTGGTTATACGATGTACTGGCAGGATAGAACAGCGGTGTCTGGTAAGACGAGGGGCGGCGGTCTATGTATTTTTGTAAACAACAGCTGGTGCACGATATCTAAGGAAGTCTCGAGCTATTGCTCACCTGAGGTATAGTATCTCATGATAAGCTGTAGACCACACTACCTACCGAGAGAATTCTCATCTATATTATTTGTAACTGTTTACATACATACAGTTGAAGTCGGAAGTTTACATACACCTAGGTTGGAGTCATTAAAACTAGTTTTTCAACCACTCCACAGATTTCTTGTTAACAAACTATGGTTTTGGCAAGTCGGTTAGGAGATCTACTTTGTGCATGACAGAAGTAATTTTTCCAACAATTGTTTACAGACAGATTGTTTCACTTATAATTCACTGCATCGCAATTCCAGTGGGTTTACAAGTTTACAAGTTTACAAAATTCCAGAAAATGATGTCATGGCTTTAGAAGCTTCTGTTAGGCTAATTGACATAACTTGAGTCAATTGGAGGAGTATCTGTGGATGTATTTCAAGGCCTACCTTCAAACTCAATGCCTCTTTTCTTGACATCATGGGAAAAAAACAAATAAATCAGCCAAGACCTCAGAAAAAGAATTGTAGACCTCAACAAGTCTGATTCATCATTGGGAGCAATTTCCAAATGCCTGAAGGTACCACGTTCATCTGTACAGACAATAGTACTCAAGTATAAACACCATGGGACCACGTAGCCGTCATACCCGCTCAGGAATGAGACGTGTTGTGTCTCCCAGAGATGAACATACTTTGGTGCGAAAAGTGCAAATCAATTCCAGAACAACAGTAAATGACCTTGTGAAGATGCTGAAGGAAATAGGTGCGAAGGTATCTATATCCACAGTAAAACAAGTCCTATATTGACATAACCTGAAAGGCCGCTCAGCAAGGAAGAAGCCACTACTCCAAAACCGCCATAAAAAAAGCCAGACTACGGTTTGCAACTGCACATGGGGACAAAGATCGTACTTCTTGGAGAAATGTCCTCTGGTCTGATGAAACAAAAATAGAACTGTTTGGCCATAATGACCATTGTTATGTTTGGAGGAAAAAGGGAGAGGCTTGCAAGCTGAAAATGGTGCACTTCACAAAATAGATGGCATCACGAGGAAAGGAAAATTATGTGGAAATATTAAAACAACATTTCAAGACATCAGCAAGGAAGTTAAAGCTTGGTCGCAAATGGGTCTTCCAAAAGGACAATGACCCCAAGCATAATTCAAAGTTGTGGCAAAATGGCTTAAGGACAACAAAGTCCAGGTATTGGAGTGGCCATCACAAAGCCCTAATCTCAATCCTATAGAACATTTGTGGGCAGAACGGGAAAAGCATGTGGGAGCAAGGAGGCCTACAACCTGACTCAGTTACACCAGCTCTGTCAGGAGGAATGGACCAAAATTCACCCAATTTACTGTGGGAAGCTTGTGGAAGGCTACCCGAAACATTTTACTCAAGTTAAACAATTTAAAGGCAATCGTACCAAATACTAATTGAGTGTATGTAAACTTCTGACCCACTGGGAATGTGATGAAAGAAATAAAAGCTGAAAGAAATATTTGTCTCTACTATTATTCTGACATTTCACATTCTTAAAATAAAGTGGTGATCCTAACTGACTTAAGACAGGGAATTTTTACTAGGATTAAATGTCAGTAATTGTGAAAAAATTAGTTTAAATGTATTTGGCTAAGGTGTATGTAAACTTCTGACTTCAACTGTACCACCACAGTCAGAGGCTGGCACCAAGATAGCATTGAATCCTGACTAGAACCAAAAAATTTGATCATATTACTCCAGTGCTAGCCTCTCTACACTGGCTTCCTGTCAAAGCAAGGGCTGATTTCAAGGTTTTACTGCTAACCTACAAAGCATTACATGGGCTTGCTCCTACCTATCTCTCTGATTTGGTCCTGCCGTACATACCTATACGTACGCTACGGTCACAAGACGCAGGCCTCCTAATTGTCCCTAGAATTTCTAAGCAAACAGCTGGAGGCAGGGCTTTCTCCTATAGAGCTCCATTTTTATGGAACGGTCTGCCTACCCATGTCAGAGACGCAAACTCGGTCTCAACCTTTAAGTCTTTACTGAAGACTCATCTCTTCAGTGGGTCATATGATTGAGTGTAGTCTGGCCCAGGAGTGGGAAGGTGAACGGAAAGGCTCTGGAGCAACGAACCGCCCTTGCTGTCTCTGCCTGGCCGGTTCCCCTCTTTCCACTGGGATTCTCTGCCTCTAACCCTATTACAGGGGCTGAGTCACTGGCTTGCTGGGGCTCTCTCATGCTGTCCCTGGAGGGGGTGCGTCACCTGAGTGGGTTGATTCACTGTTGTGGTCATCCTGTCTGGGTTGGCGCCCCCCCCCCCTTGGGTTGTGCCGTGGCGGAGATCTTTGTGGGCTATACTCAGCCTTGTCTCAGGATGGTAAGTTGGTGGTTGAAGATATCCCTCTAGTGGTGTGGGGGCTGTGCTTTGGCAAAGTGGGTGGGGTTATATCCTTCCTGTTTGGCCCTGTCCGGGGGTGTCCTCGGATGGGGCCACAGTGTCTCCTGACCCCTCCTGTCTCAGCCTCCAGTATTTATGCTGCAGTAGTTTATGTGTCGGGGGGCTGGGGTCAGTTTGTTATATCTGGAGTACTTCTCCTGTCCTATTCGGTGTCCTGTGTGAATCTAAGTGTGCGTTCTCTAATTCTCTCCTTCTCTCTTTCTTTCTCTCTCTCGGAGGACCTGAGCCCTAGGACCATGCCCCAGGACTACCTGACATGATGACTCCTTGCTGTCCCCAGTCCACCTGGCCATGCTGCTGTTCCAGTTTCAACTGACCTGAGCCCTAGGACCATGCCCCAGGACTACCTGACATGATGACTCCTTGCTGTCCCCAGTCTACCTGGCCATGCTGCTGCTCCAGTTTCAACTTCCACCTGACTGTGCTGCTGCTCTAGTTTCAACTGTTCTGCCTTATTATTATTCGACCATGCTGGTCATTTATGAACATTGAACATCTTGACCATGTTCTGTTATAATCTCCACCCGGCACAGCCAGAAGAGGACTGGCCACCCCACATAGCCTGGTTCCTCTCTAGGTTTCTTCCTAGGTATTGGCCTTTCTAGGGAGTTTTTCCTAGCCACTGTGCTTCTCCACCTGCATTGCTTGCTGTTTGGGGTTTTAGGCTGGGTTTCTGTACAGCACTTTGAGATATCAGCTGATGTACGAAGGGCTATATAAATAAATTTGATTTGATTTGATTTGATTTGATTGAATGAGCTGTATTCCACCATAAGCAAACAAGAAAACGCTCACCCAGAGGCGGCGCTCCTAGTAGCCGGGGACTTTAATGCAGGGAAACTTATTCTCATTTCTATCAACATGTTAAATGTGCAACCAGAGGTAAAAGAACTGTGGACCACCTTTACTCCACACACAAAGATGCATACAAAGCTCTCCCCCACCCTCCATTTGGCAAATCTGATCATAATTATATCCTCCTAATTCCTGTTTATAAGCAAAAATAATTGCAGGAAGCAGCAGTGACTAGATAAAAATGTAGTCAGATGAAGCAGATGCTAACCTACAGGACTGTTTTGCTAGCACAGACTGGATTATGTTCTGGGATTCCTCCAATGGCATTGAGGAGTACACCACATCTGTCATTGGTTTCATCAATAAGGGCATTGATGATGTCGTCTCCACAGTGACCATGTATACATAACCCCAACCAGAAACCATGGATTACAGGCAGCATCCGCACTGAGCTAAAGCCTAGAGCTGCCGCTTTCAAAAATCTGGACTCTAACCTGGAAGCTTATAAGAAATCCCGCTATGGCCTCCGGCGAACCATCAAACAGGCAAAGCGTCAATACAGGACTAAGATCGAGAACACCGGCTCTGACCTCTTCCTGTCCGAGTCTGTAATACCAACATGTTTAAAGCAGACCACCATAGTGCCTGTGACCAAGAACACGAAGGTAATCTGCCTAAATGACTACCGACCCGTAGCACTCACATCTGTAGCCATGAAGTGCTTTGAAAGGCTGGTCATGGCCCACATCAACACCATCATCCCAGAGACCTGCCCGTGTGGTGCCAGGACAACAACCTCTCACCCTACGTGATCAAGACAAAGGAGAGGATTGTGGACTACAGGAAAAAGACGACCGAGCACGCCCCCATTCTCATCGACGGGGCTGCAGTGGAGCATGTTGATAGCTTCAAGTTCCATGGTGTCCAGATCACCAACAAACTAACATGGTCCAAGCACACCATGAGAGTCGTGAAGCTGGCACGACACAACCTATTCCCCCTCAGGAGTCTTGGCATGGGTCCTCAGATCCTCAAAAGGTTCTACCATCGAGAGCATCTTGACTGGTTGCATCACTGCCTGGTATGGCAACCTTCCTGCCATCCAGGACCTCTATAGTAGGCGTGTCAGAGGAAGGCCCTGAAAATTGTCAAAGACTCCAGCCACCCTGGTCATAGACTCTCTGCTACCACACGGCAAGCGGTACCGGAGCGCCAAGTCTAGGTCCAAGAGGCTTCTAAACAGCTTCTACCCCCAAGCCATAAGACTCCTGAACATCTAGTCAAATGGCCACCCAGACTATTCACATTGCCCCCCCTTCCTCCCCTCTCCACACCACTGCCACTCTCTGTTGTCATCTATGCATAGTCACTTAAATGAACTCTATCTACATGTACATACTACCTCAACTAACCGTTGCCCCCGCAGATTGACTCTGTACCGGCACCCATGTATTTATTGTTATTTTTTACTGCTCCTCTTTAATTACTTGTTACTTTTATCTCTTATTCTTATCCATATTTTCTTTACTGGTTTTGTGTCGAGGCACAGATCTGGGGAAGGGTACCAAAAAATGTCTGCAGCACTGAAGGTCTCCAAGAACACAGTGGCCTCCATCACTTTTAATTGGAAAAAGTTTGGAACCACCAAGACTCTTCCTAGAACTGGCTGCCCGGCCAAACTGAGCGATGGTCACTCTGACAGAGCTCCAGAGTTTCAATGTGGAGATGGGAGAACCTTCCAGAAGGACAACCATCTCTGCAGCACTCCACCAACCAGGTCTTTATGGTGGAGTGGCCAGACTGAAGCCACTGCTCAGTAAAAGGCACGTGACAGCCCACTTGGAGTTTGCCAAAAGGCACCTAAAGACTCTCAGACCATGACAAACAAGATTCTCTGGTCTGATGAAACCAAGATTGAATTCTTTCGCCTGAATGCCAAGCATCACATCTGGTGGAAACCTGGCATCATCCCTACGGTGAAGCATGGTGTTGGCAGCATCATGCTGTGGGGACGTTTTTCAGTGGCAGGGACTGGGAGCCTAGTCAGGATTGAGGCAAAAATTAACAACGCAAAGTAGAGAGAGATCCTTGATGAAAAGCGCTCTGGAGCAGGTTAGGACCTCAGACTGGGGTGAAGGTTCACCTTCCAACAGGACAATGACCCTAAGCACACAGCCAAAACAACGCAGGAGTGGCTTTAGGACAAGTTTCTGAATGTCCTTGAGTGGCCCAGTCAGAGCCCGGCCTTGAACCCGATCAAACATTTCTGGAGATACCTGAAAATAGCTGTGCAGCAACGCTCCACATCCAACCTGACAGAGCTTGAGAGGATCTGCAGAGAAGAATGGGAGGAACTCCCCAAGTACACGTGTGCCAAGCTTGTATCGTCATATCCAAGATGACCCGATCCTGTAATCGCTGTCAAAGGTGCTTCAACAAAGTACTGAGTAAAGGGTCTGAATACTTATGTAAATGTGATAATTCAGTATGTTTACACATGTGAATATTACAGCTGGTTGGGGTCTGAACCAGGCTCTGTAGTGATGCCTCTTGCACTGAGATGCAGTGCCTTAGACTGCTGAGCCACTCTGGAGCCCATTATGGGGTATTGTGTGTAGATTGATGAGGGAAAAAAACTATTTAATCAATTTTAGAATAAAGCTTTATTGTAAAAATGTGGAAAAAGTCAAGGAGTCTGAATACTTCCGAAGGCACTGTATAAGCTTCTTTCTCTCCATGATTCAGTAATGAGGTTATTTACATTCCATTCCACATTCCATTTTTCAACACAACCCACTCAGTTTTTTTAAAAGTCTGGTATTTATTTCCTTCCCTAAAGTATTTGGCAGCAATAACACAAAATGGCATGTGCAGTTTACTCCCATAGAAATTATATTTATCATACCATTCCCACCCCCCTAAAACCCAACCCACATGTTTTGTCATGCCTGCTTCCACTCCCTCTCTCAGGCGCCCGCGGCCAGCCTGCCCATCATTACGCACACCTGTCACCATCGTTTGAATTTTTTTAAATCTAGGATGGTCAGTTAAGAACAAATTCTTATTTACAATGACAGCCTAGTGGGAACCTTGTTCAGGGGCAGAACGACAGATTCTTCCCTTGTCAGCTCAGGAATTTGATCTAGCAACCTTTTGGTTACTGGCCCAACACTCTAACCACTAGGCTACATGCCACCCCATTGTTATGCGCATCAGCGCTTCATTTTACTCACCTGGACTCCATCACTTTATTAAAACGCCCCCTCTCTATCTGTCCTCACATGTTTATTGTTTATGTAGCCCACCCATGCTTCTGGTGTCTTATTACAGACAACGATACACACCTGCCTCTAATTGAGAACCAATCTAGGCAACCATAGACATATATAAACACCTAGATAGTAAACAACCCCAAAAACCTACAAAACCCCTAGACAGTACAAAAAACACATATATCACCCATGTCACACCCTGACCTAACCAAAACAATAAAGAAAACAAAGAATACTCAGGTCAGGGCGTGACACAGTGAGCCATGCATCAGTTAATCATAATTTACAATGGGTGTTGACCATCACAATGGTGCAATAGTGTGCATTCCTTACATTCTTAAGTAAGGTTAGGCTGACATGGTAAACAACATATTGCATGTTCATCCTGTTGTTATTCTGCTGGAGACACATCAAACATCACTTAATTTTTTATACAGTAGAAGATCAGGATGAGCTTTAGGGACATTTGTAGCTGACACAGTCAGACTCTACTCATGGCTAAGTTCATTAACACAAACTGATTACAAGGCTTTCTAGGCATTGAGTAAGATCATCAATCTAATTTGATAGAAAGTTCCCTAATTGCCTGTGTTACGGACATCACTGTTCTTGCTTATTATACTTTTTCTCCTAGAGCAGCTCACACTGAGACTGACTGGAACTTGAGACCTCTGTCTTGCAAATAAACGTGACTACCCTCTTGACAACTTCTCTGGGGTGCGGGGGGAGACATTTCAGGCTGAGGAGAGAGGTTACAAATCCCCATCTGTTACACCTGCTCATTTGAATTCTCTGTTGCTGACCAGGTGAAACAATATGAAACAGACTGATTAAAATAATCTACTGGAGTTGCAGAGTAAAATGTATGACATTTCAGAGTAAAGGAGTAGCCTCTCCTTATATCACATTATGATCACATTTGTTTGACACTTTGATATTGGCAAAAGAGCTGATCTGATTGGTCAAAATACCAATTCGGGGAAACATAATTGCGCTGCCTGTGTTAATGCACTGTTTAACTGAACAACAAGTTATTTATGGACACTTTATGAGAGCATAATACAACTGATTTCCTTCTTCAAGTGCTCTCTCACACACATTATGAAATAATTATCAAATTAAAACTCCAAGTAGTAAGTAAAGTATACAGTGGAAAGACATTAATTTGTCTGATAAGTGTGGTTAGTGATTACACTAATTTCCACAAAGTTAGGTTATCATGGAGATGACACAGAAAACAACAAAGTTATGGCATAGTCAATCAAAAACAACCATATATATCAGTATAAAAAATAAATAATAATAATAACATTTAAAAAAATAAAAATAATAATATATATTATTATTATTATTATTTTTAAATGTTTTATTATTATTATTATTTATTTTTTTATACTGATATATATATATATATACAATTTAAAAAATAAATAATAATATATCCATTATTACCCTGCACCTGTTGTTTCTGGGGAACAACATCAAATGAGATGTGCCCCAAAAAATGTCCTGTCTTCTTGAAGGAGCATCAGCTCATGGTACCTGTCCCCCTTCCTCACTCTGAGCCTGTCCCCAGCTTTTAGTTTAAACACCCCGAACGTGCAGAGAGACTTTTCCCAGTACTGAGTCCCTGACTCCTCCTTGCAGCCCTCTGAACCAGTTGGCTGACAGTCATTCGATTTAGGAATGCAGTCCACTGTGTCAGATGCTGTTAGCAGGTCTCTGTTTTTTTGGTAGCCCTTTGCAAACAGGATTACTTTTTGGGTGATGATGAAACCTGATTCCTCCTCGTTACACACAAAGTGACCAGGGCTTCGGAACGTGATCTGCAGGTAAACCATGTACATGCCATCATTGAGCACGATGAGGTCGCAGTCATGATACTTAAAGCCGCTAAGGTGAGCAAGTCCAAGGTTGTACTCCCATTCAAGGTATATCACTTTTGAATGATTAAATGAGTATGGAGCTGGAGGAGAGACAAGAGAGGCCATTACTTTTTAGCTTAGTCTTAATGATTGGTCTTTCAAGGAATAGTGTGTGTGTATCATAATTGTACCTGTCAGATGGGCACTTAGATTGTTTTCAATTTGCTGCTGCTGTTGAACGCCACCTATGGTGGGATAAAATAGACAGTGATGATGATGATGATAATGATGATGATGATTAGATTATCATAACCATAGTCATAATAATAATTTACCCATAGAATCACCTCCAGCTGAAGTGTGCTACAAATAAAAACACAAGATCCATTAAGACTTTATGAGCATAATATCTTAAAAATGTATTTGATTTGGCTCCCAAGTGGCACAGCGGTCTAAGGCACTGCATCTCAGTGCTCGAGGTGTCACTAAAGACACCCTGGTTTGATTCCAGGCTGAATCACAACCGGCTGTGATTGGGAGTTCCATAGCGAGGTTAAATATATATATATATATATATATATATATATATATATATATATATTGATCTAAATACAGTCCCCAAGTATTACCACAATTAGAATGACAAGCGTGTTCTGATGTTGGCTCTCTAATAATTATACACATTTACTGTAGGCTACTGTACCAGTTTCGTTTCTAACCACACACAACACTATCCATAAATGATTCTGAATCGGGATTATTTGCAGATAACAGGTTGATTTAATCGAATAACACTTGTGCGTTGTTGAATGAGAAGCTCACCTGGTAGTCTGCTGCTTTATGATGATATGCGTTTAGCAAGAGTACCAAACAAGACAGAAGTAAAGAGACAAGCGCAGCGAACCGAGTGAGGCACATTGGCCGCCCTTTGTCTCTGCGGTTCACTCGGGCATAACGACTCCTGTCACTCTCCGCAGGGATCTCACAGCAAACTGCCTCAGCGCCAGCAGCTGTCATGATCAGCATGTAGGGAGTACGCAATGGATTTTGACATTCAAGTCCGATTTATATCAATGTTGTCGCCCACGTCGCACCCAGGGGCGTTTCTAGGATTTGAAAACATTCGGAGTTTAGCCCCAAACCAGTAGGGAGGTCTGGGGGATCCTCCCCCGGCTGAGAGAAGATATTTCTCGCGTAACTGGCACCTTCGTACCTGCCACAGCAGAGAGTTCTAGTACTTAATTACAGTAGCTACTGTAGGTCTCTACTCTGGAACACTCTCTACTCTGGAATACATACATCTACAGTCAGTTGTGGAAATAGTACACAATTGTCATACTTGAGTAAAAATAAAGATACCTTCATAGAAAATTACTCAAGTAAAAGTGAAAGTCACCCAGTAAAATACTACTTGAGTAAAAGTCTAAAAGTATTTGGTTTTAAATATATTTAAGTATCAAATGTAAAAATAAAAGTATAAATCAATTCCTTATATTAAGCAAAGCAGACTGCCACATTTTGTATATTTTTTATTTATTTACAAACGAAGCATGTGTTTATTGAGTCCGCCAGATCAGACACAGTAAGGATGACCAGGGATGTTCTCTTGAAAAGGGTGTGAATTAGACCATTTGCCTGTCGGTGTCATGGAAAACGTATGGAGTAAAAAGTACAGAATTTTGTTTAGTGAAGTTAAAGTAAAAGTTGTCAAAAATATGAATAGTAAAATAAAAGTACAGGCCCAAAAATCTACTTAAGTAGTACTTTAAAGTATATTTACTTAAGTACTTTACACCACTGTCTACAGTGTATTGTCAAAAACCTCCATACCATTCAACAACTTGACCTGCCCAATAAGCTAAATTGATTAAAGAATCACACAGTACCGAAACACCCTCTCTCTCACACACATGCACACACTAATTAGAATCCATAGAGCAGCTGTGATACAGTCTACTGTGTGCTCACTCCTCTTCCTCTCTCCATCACTT
Organism: Oncorhynchus kisutch; assembly: GCF_002021735.2. NCBI lineage: Eukaryota > Metazoa > Chordata > Actinopteri > Salmoniformes > Salmonidae > Oncorhynchus > Oncorhynchus kisutch. Next base: position 22,566,240 of record NC_034176.2, on the reverse strand, counting down.
TTTCTGTCATCTGTTGCTGTCGCTCTTGTCTGCCCTCTTCTGTTGCTGTCTCACAGTCTTCTGTATTGCTGTCTCTTGTCTACCCTCCTCTCCTACCCTGCCCTGGTTGTAAAAACTGTAAAAGTAAACAATTGTTTAATGGTAATTTACAGGCCTTTTCACCTCACCTGAAAATTATTTGGAAACCATGTTATAGTTTTTCACTGTCTGCATTTCACCTGTTATCATTTTTGTTTGCAAATAAATCAAACTAATTAGAATCTATGGAGCAGCTTGTAGTGATACTGTCTACTGTGTGCTCATCCACACTTTGTTCTCTCTCCATCTCTTCTGTCACTTTTGCTGTATCTTGTCTGTTGCTGTCTCTCTTTTCATCTGTTTCCTGTCTTAGGTTCTTGCTTTTTACTGTATCCTTTGTCTATCCTCTTCTGTTGTTATGGCCTGTTCTGTTCTTCTGGTGTCCCTCTCCATCATATCCTAGTCTTCTGTTGCTATCTCTGCTTCTTGTCTGGTGTGTTTCTCTTCAAATCAAATCAAATGTATTTATATAGCCCTTCGTACATCAGCTGATATCTCAAAGTGCTGTACAGAAACCCAGCCTAAAACCCCAAACAGCAAGCAACGCAGGTGTTAAAGCACGTTGGCTAGGAAAAATTCTTAGAAAGGCCAAAACCTAGGAAAGACCTAGAGAGGAACCAGGCTATGAGGGGTGGCCAGTCCTCTTCTTGCTGTGCCTGGTGGAGATTATAACTTCATCACCTATTCTTCTGTTGCTGTCTCTGTGTCTTGTCTGGTGTGTGTTTCTCCATCATATCCTACTCTTCTGTTGCTGTCTCTGTGTCTTGTCTGGTGTGTCTTTCTCCATCATATCCTACTCTTCTGTTGCTGTCTCTGTGTCTTGTCTGGTGTGTGTTTCTCCATCATATCCTACTCTTCTGTTGCTGTCTCTGTGTCTTGTCTGGTGTGTGTTTCTCCATCATATCCTACTCTTCTGTTGCTGTCTCTGTGTCTTGTCTGGTGTGTCTTTCTCCATCATATCCTACTCTTCTGTTGCTATCTCTGTGTCTTGTCTGGTGTGTGTTTCTCCATCATATCCTACTCTTCTGTTGCTGTCTCTGTGTCTTGTCTGGTGTGTCTTTCTCCATCATATCCTACTCATCTGTTGCTATCTCTGTGTCTTGTCTGTTGTGTGTTTCTCCATCATATCCTACTCTTCTGTTGCTGTCTCTGTGTCTTGTCTGGTGTGTGTTTCTCCATCATATCCTACTCTTCTGTTGCTGTCTCTGTGTCTTGTCTGGTGTGTGTTTCTCCATCATATCCTACTCTTCTGTTGCTATCTCTGTGTCTTGTCTGGTGTGTCTTTCTCCATCATATCCTACTCTTCTGTTGCTATCTCTGTGTCTTGTCTGGTGTGTCTTTTTAGTTTTGCCATCCAAAACGGTAAAGGGCATATTGGGGTAGCTTAACTTGTTTTGGGCCTGTGTCTTGGTCACATAAATCATCCTCGTCCCTACCAATTTCCCCTACCTACGGCTGTTCTAAGTGCTCCAGTGGCCTGCTGTTATCATCTGTCCTCCTCCTTGGTTAATCTGCAAGGATGCAACATAGAGGTACAACATGTTATTAGTTTGTTTTAAACGGTGACTGCACTTCCTGATTTGGCCTCGTTTTGGATTTGGTTCATTAAGAAATGCTAGCGGCCATGACTGAATTCAAACGTGAGGTGGTTTCAGGGTGTGGTTTGATGTGGGTGTCTCATGTGTGCTCGCAGGTGGGAAGAGTTATTTAGCCAATTAGCTTCAAGCAGACTATTTGGGGACTGTGAATATATTACACAATGTAAATATGACAATATTTTCATGTTGAACATCGTTTAGTTGTCTCATTAAATGCTTTCAATATTTGTATATGAATTTCTACAATTTATAGTTGGTTTGAGGTTAAGTCATTGCAATTTGGAGCTATTGGAGTTTTAACATATCCCAAGTACATTGTATAATTTACCAATGGTCCATAACTAGCCCCATAGGGATACCCAAAGTCACCCCAAATTTACCACAGGCATTACGATAGGGTCACGTGAAACTGCACTCCAAATGGATGATTACTTGTGTGCTGCCAGCTGTGGGCAGGATTGAAACAAAACTAACCTTCATTTACGTTGTGATGCAGTCACCACCACAAGTCTCACAAATCTCAATTTTGGACAAGACAGACATTATGACCAAAATTATCCCATTTACACTTTGTAGTCAATTTTGACGGTTTGACTCATATCGATGCCACATAGGCTGTTTTCTAAATGAGAAGTTGGTTTTTAGGGGCAGTTGCTCTTTAAAACTTCTCTAGGGTAGGGGGCAACATTTGGAATTTTGGATGAAAAGCGTGCCCAAATTAAACTGCCTTCTACTCAGGCCCAGAAGATAGGATATGCATATAATTGCTAGATTTGGATAGAAAACACTACAGTTTCCAAAACTGTTAAAATTGTGTCTGTGAGTATAACAGAACTGATTTGGCAGGCAAAAACCTGAGAAAAATCCATTCAGGAAGTAGGATTTTTGTTGTTGTTGTAGTTTTATATTCAATGCCATTACAGTATCCATTGACTTAGGACTCAAATTGCAGTTCCTATGCCTTCCACTAGATGTCAACAGTCTTTAAAAAATGTTTCAGGCTTGTATTCTGAAAAATTTGGGAATAAGAGCAGTCTGAATGAGTGGACCTTGCTGTGTCACAGAGCTTTTTCATGCGCACGACCGAGAGAGTGCCTTTCTTGTTTACCTTTTATACTGACAACGTTATTGTCCAGTTGAAATATTATCGATTATTTATGCTTAAAACAACCTGAGGATTGAATACAAACATCATTTGACATGTTTCTATGAACTTTACGGATACAATTTGGATTTTTTGTCTGCCTGTTGTGATTGCGTTTGTACCTGTGGATTACTGAAGAAAACACGCTGGTTTTTGGATATAAAGAGAGACATTATCAAACAAAATGAACATTTATTGAATAAATGAATGCCTTCTGAGTGCAACCATATGAAGATCATCAAAGGTAAGTGATTCATTTGATCTCTATTTCTGACTTTTCTGACTTGTGTAACTCTTCTACTTGGCTGGTTACTGTTTGTAATGATTTGTCTACTATGATTTGTCTACTACTATGATATGATGTTCTCAAATAATCGTACGGTATGTTTTCGCAGTAAAGCATTTTTTAAATCTGACACCGTGGTTGGATTCACAAGAAGTTAATCTTTAAACCTATGTAAAATAGTTGTATCTTTTCTGAATTTTTATAATGAGTATTTCTGTATTTGAATTTGGCGCTCTGCAATCTCACTGGATGTTGGCCAGGTGGGACGATACCCTAGAGAGGTTAAAGATACTGTATACTCACATGACCAGGGCAACTCGACTGTAAAAATATATTAAAGTGTCTGCGTAACAGAGCAATACAACTCCAAACATGTCAGATAAGAAGCTACATGAATATAAAGAAACATGAGCTCCCCAAAAATTACCTGTAGAATTGAATATGTTATAAGACAAGAGATGAAATCTACTAAGAATGTTGTATAAAATACAAAAATAATCCATTCTATTCAAAAGAATGTCTATAGTATTCTCTCTGGTATGCAATCTGTTTTCCACTCACCTTCTCTAAGGTGTCTTTGGCCTGGTTTGCTAACTACCTCTCTCAAAGAGTGCAGTGTATAAAGTCAGAAAATCTGCTGTCTCAGCCACTGCCTGTCACGAAGGGACTACCCCAAGGCTCAATCCTAGGCCCCATCAAAAACATAGCTCGGGCAGTAGGAAGCGCTCTCATCCATTTAAATGCAGACAATACAGTCTTATACTTTGCTGGCCCCTCAGCTGGCTTTCTTAGTGTCCAACAAGCTTTCTCTACCCTTAACCTTGTTCTGAACACCTCCAAAACAAAGGTCATGTGGTTTGGTGAGAAGAATGCCCCTCTCCTCACACCACATGTGTGATTACTACCTCTCCGAGTTTAGAGCTTGAGGTAGTCACCTCATACAAGTACTTGGGAGTATGGCGAGACGGTACTCTGTCCTTCTCTCAGCACATATCACAGCTGCAGGCTTAAGTTAAATCTAGACTTGGTTTCCTCTATCGTAATTGCTCCTCCTTCACCCCAGCTGCCAAACTAACCCTGATTCAGATGACCATCCTACCCATGCTAGATTACGGAAACATAATTTATAGATTGGCAGGTATGGGTGCTCTCGAGAGGCTAGATGTTCTTTACCATTCTGCCATCAGATTTGCCGCCAATGCTCCTTATAGGACACATCACTGCACTCTATACTCCTCTGTAAAGTGGTCATCTCTGTATACCTGTCGCAATACCCACTGGTTGATGCTTGTTTATAAAACCCTCTTAGGCCTCACTCCCCCCTATCTGAGATATCTACCGCAGCCCTCATCCTCCAGCGACTGGAACGAGCTGCAACAAACACTCAAACTGGACAGTTTTATCTCAATGTCTTCATTCAAAGACTCAATCATGAACACTCTTACTGACAGTTGTGGCTGCTTTGTCTGAATCATTGTTGTCTCTACCTTCTTGCCCTTTGTGCTGTTGTCTGTGCCCAATAATGTTTGTACCATGTTTTGTGCTGCTACCATGTTGTTGTCATGTGTTGCTGCTTTTGTCACGTCCTGACCACAGAGAGCCCTTATTTTCTATGGTAGAGTAGGTCAGGGCGTGACTGTTTTTTTTTCTAGTTATTATTTTCCACGTGGAGTTCTAGTTGAGTTTTTCTATGTTGGTGTTTGGTATGATTCCCAATTAGAGGCAGCTGGCTATCATTGTCTCTAATTGGGGATCATATTTAAGTAGCATGTTTTCCACCTGTGTGTTATGGGATATGGTTTGTGTTTATGTGTAGCTGTATGTTAGCGCTCCATTGTCGTCACGTTTCGTTTATTCTTTATTGTTTTGTTGTGTGGTTCACTTACCTTAAATAAAAAAGATGTGGAACCCAGATCACGCTGCACGTTGGTCCGAGTATGCTTCCAACTATCGTGACAGCCTTGCTATGTTGTTGTCTGAGGTCTCTCTTTATGTAGTGTTGTCTCTCTTGTCGTGATGTGTGTTTTGTCCTATATTTATATATAGAGATTTTTTTTTTTTATCCCAGCCCCCGCCCACTCAAGAGGCCTTTTGCCTTTTGGTAGGCCGTCATTTTAAATAAGAATTTGTTCTGACTTGAGTAGTTAAATAAAGGTTAAATAAAAAATTATACAAAATTAAAAAGCCAACACAATATAAATACAAGACATTCAGGTAACTTGCACTTTCTCACCTGCCACAGCAGACATTGCCAGTTTTCAATTACAGTAGCAACATACTGTGTGTCTCTCTACTCTGGAACACATACATCTACATTGTATTGGAAAACCTCCATACCTCTCTCTCTTTCAGTTCAAAGGGGCTTTATTGGTGTTGGAAACGTGTTTACATTGCCAAAGCAAGTAAATTAAACAATAAACAAACGTGAGAAGAAAAAACAATATCAACAAAAAACTATGAGAAATGAACTGTAAACATTGCATTCACAAAGGTTGGAAATATCTCATTCCAAAACCGTTGGTCCCCCCTTTGCTGCTATAACAGCCTCCACTCTTCTGGGAAGTATTTCCACTAGATGTTGGAACATTTCTGCAGGGACTTGCTTCCATTCAACCACAAGAACATTAGTAAGATTGGACGCTGATATTGGTTGATTAGGCCTTGCATGCAGTCGGGGTTCCAATTCATCCCAAAGGTGTTCAATGAAGTTGAGGTCAGGGCACTGTGCAGGTCAGTCAAGTTCTTCCACACCGATCTCGCCAAACCATTTCCGTATGGACCTCGCTTTGTGCATGGGGGCATTGTCATGCTGAAACAGGAAAGGGCCTTTCCCAAACTATTGCCAGAAAGTTGGAAGCACAGAATCGTCTAGAATGTAGGCTGTAGCGTTAAGATTTCCCTTCACTGGAACTAGTTCCTGGACCGAACCATCAAAAAAAGCCACAGACCATTATTGCAAACTTTACATTTGGCACTATATATTGGGGTAGGTAGCGTTCTCCTCGCATCTGCCAAACCCAGATTCGTCCGTTGAACTCCCAGATGGTGAAGTGCAATTCATCACTCCAGAGAATGCGTTTCCACTGCTCCAGAGTCCAATGGCGGTGACCTTTACAGCACTCCAGCCAACACTTGGCATCTGCCACTGCATAATCTCTGTTTAGGGACAGATAGCATTCCAATTCACTCAGTTTTTTTGGTTGATTCTTTCCATTGCCAAATAGTTCTCTTTTTGCTTTCTCATAATTTAGTTTGGTCTAATTGTGTATCTGTCCTGGGGCTCTGTTTATGTTCGTGAACAGAGTCTCAGAACCAGCTGGCTGAGGGGACTCATCTCACTATAGGTGAGGGCTTTGTGATGGAATGTGTAGGCATCACTTCCTTTTAGGTGATTTTAGAATTTAACAGCTCTTTTCTGGATTTTGATAACTAACGGGTGTGGTCCTAATTCTGCATGCATTGTTTGTGGTTTTGCGTTGCACAGAAAGTACATTTTTGCATGAGAAGTCTCAACTGGGTGTTTGTACCATTTTATGAACTCTTGGTTGGCGAGTGGTCCCCAGATCTCACAACCCAAGAGTTCTATAACTGAATGAAATCTTTTTTGACAGATCCTAATTAGGATGTTGAGTTTGATTTTCCTTTTGATGACGTAGAAGGCAAATTATATCTAGACACCACAGGTAACTTGTGACATAATATTCTGGAATTTTCCAAGCTGTTTTAAAGGCACAGTCAACTTATTGTATGTAAACTTCTGACCCACTGGAATTGTGATACAGTAAATTATAAGTGAAATAATCTGTCTGTAAACAATTGTTGGAAAAATGACTTGTGTTTATTTATATAATTTATGTTTTGCCTCTTGGACCCCTATGGACTTGGGTCCAGCCCCTGACTCACACAATTGACCAGTAATTAATTACCCAATCAAGGCAGAGCCCCCAAATGACGAACGTGGGCCCCCTACCTCCTCTCCTCGCCCCATCTGACGATAAGCAGAGCGGCAGCAGCAGACTGTCTACACTCATTGAGAGCAGGCTCCTGAATAGAGTACCACAGTATGAGTCATAATAGCCTTAATACCTAGCGGTCAAACAGGGAAATGGTTCCAAACGTTTTTCCACCATTCATTTTTCCCATAGGGGATTTTAGAAACACTTAAAATAAGGGCTGTGTTTTGTGTAGATACAATTGTATCTGTCTCCTCATCAATCTACACACAATACCCCATTATGACAAATCAAAAACAGGTATTTTGAATTTTTAGCAAATTTAGAAAATAAAAACTGAAATATCACATTTAAATACGTATTCAGACCCTTTACTCAGTACTTTGTTGAAGCACCTTTGGCAGCGACTACAGCCTCAAGTCTTCTTGGGTATGACGCTACAAGCTTGGCACACCTGTATTTGGGAGTTTGTCCTATTTTTCTATGCGGATCCTCTCAAGCTCTGTCGGATGTGGAGCGTAACTGCAGAGCCATTTTTAGGTCCGGGCTCTGGCTGGGCCACTCAAGGACAATCAGAGACTTGACCCTAAGCCACTCCTGCATTGTCTTGGCTGTGTGCTTAGGGTCATTGTCCTGTTGGAAGGTGAACCTTCACCCCAGTTTGAGGTCCTGAGCACTCTGGAGCAGGTTTTCATCAAGGATCTCTCTGTACTTTGCTCAGTTCATCTTTTCCTCGATCCTGACTAATCTCCCAGTCTCTGCCGCTGAAAAACATCCACACAGCATGATTCTGCCACCACAATGCTTCACCGTAGGGATGGCGCAAGGTTTCGTAAAGACGAGGCCCATGGCATTCAGGCCAAAGAGTTCAATCTTGGTTTCATCAGACCAGAGTCCTTTAGGTGCCTTTTGGCAAAATCCAAGTGGGCTGTCATGTGCCTTTTACTGAGGAGTGGCTTTCGTCTGGCCACTCTACCATGAAGGTCTGATTGGTGGAGTGCTGCAGAGATGGTTGTCTTTCTGGAAGGTTCTCCCATCTCCACAAGGGATCTCTGATCTTCAGGTTCATGGTCACCTCCCTGACCAAGGCCCTTCTCCCCGATTGCTCAGTTCGGCCAGGCAGCCAGCTCTAGGAAGAGTCTTGGTGGTTCCAAACTTTTTCCATTTAAGAATGACGGAGGCCACTGTGTTCTTGGGAACCTTCAATTCTGCAGAAATGTTTTGGTACCCTTCCCCAGATCTGTGCCTCGACACAATCCTGTCTTGGAGCTCTATGGACAATTCCTACAACCTCGTGGCTTGGTTTTTGCTCTGACATGTACTGTGGGACCTTATATAGACAGGTGTGTGCCTTTCCAAATCATGTCCAGTCAATTAAATTTACCACAGGTGGACTCCAGTCAAGTTGTAGAAACATCTCAAGGATGATCAATGGAAACAGGATGCACTTGAGCTCAACTTCGGGTCTCATAGCAAAGGGTCTGAATACTTATGTAAATAAGGTATTTCAGTTTTTTATAAATGTGCTAAAATTCATAAAAAACTGTTTTCACTATTGGGGTACTGGGTGTAGATTGATGAGGAAAATGTTTTATTTAATCCATTTTAGAAGAAGGCTGTAACGTAACAGAATGTGTAAAAAGTCAAGGGGGTCTGAATACTTTCTGAAGCCACTGTACCCCCCTTAGGTTCTCGAGAGCTAATGGGAACCTAGCCTCAATCTTACCAAAGAAGATATTTTAGCAAATATCGTGATTCAACAACAATGGATTCGAGTTACAGCTCTTTGGCCATAACTGGTTGTGGACAAGCTCTATCGTCATAACACAACAGAACACATAAAAACTGGCATGAAATTCACTCATGGTTGTGCAAAAAGAAATGTGTGTAAAACCACACCTCCAAATATTCCCTCAACCTAGTGCCATCAACCTTACTGATGTTGTCTCCATGAACTGATGGTTTCCACAGTTGTGGCTAGATGTAGTACAGCTCCATCTAGTTGTTGCATCAGGGCCAACTGTAGCATTTTAGCTCAGCCCAACCTAACCTCTTTCCTAACCTGCTATACTAATTCTCCTAACGTGCTAAAAGTCATTTCTGTCCGTAGCTGTACTCCAACTAGCCACAACCATAGAAGCCAATCAAGCAATTAGTTCCAAGAAATCATTAGTATCACCACACCGGCCTTGACAACGTTTGCCAGTTGCTCTCTGCTTGCTTTTCATCTCCAACACAGGGCACAGAGTGTAGATGTGGTTGCAAGAACAGTTTAACAGACATGTGTTCAGAGGGATCTGCCATACATCTACATCGCGCGCCAAAACACAACCACGTTACAAAAAGCAGTCCCATTGTGAGTAGTAGGCCTCTGGCCAAAGGAGGAGATGACTATCATAAAAAAAAACGATTACAAATTTCTTTTCATTTTAGTCAATGAAAATGTGACGAGACGTGAATCCCACGTGAGACTAATGGACATTTAATATGACATGCAGACTGCGGTGCGAGAGCGGCAACACAGATGAAAGAATAACAGCCCCCTTGAAAATAGAGCTACTGATGTGATCAAAGCAAAAATTGCCTACATGTCCTGGCACTTTTTTGTTTTGTTTTTTGTAGTACAAAGTCATTATCAGCAATAGGCTTTCTAAACGTTTTGCACAACTGTGATTTTCAATCATTGATAAAGAGTAAAATATTTGCAAGACAATTCTCAAACTGAGACCATTTGTTTACAGTATATCTGTAATGTGTGTTCTCCATCTTTAACTCTCAGATTATGAACAACTGATATGATTGGCTTGTTAAGATTAGCCAACCATTGTAGGTACCAATCCCAGCAACAGACAGTGTTCCGTTGGACACTGCTCAGGGTTAGAAGTCCTTTTGAAGATCTCTCTTTTTAAGATGCCCCCTTTCCTTGAAAGAGCCATCCCTTACAGGAATTGATCAAATAGTTTTTACATACTTCACCAAGCTTGTTTGTTTGTAGTCTCTTATCTTCCGTTGCTCTCCTGCTTCTCTCTCATTCTCCTTGGTGTCCTCCTCCTCCTCATCTTCCTCCTCTGCTGTCTTGGGCCGATCCAACTCACAGATCAGACTGATAGTGGGAACATCGAAGGGGTCAAAGCGATCCAGTTTTCTCAGGTCAATAGGAACAGAAATCCCCCTGGTTTTGGGATGGATGCTGAATGGGGCTCTTCAGCAAATGGTTGACTCCTTTACTGATGTTCACAACGAGCCGAGGGTAAAAGTACTGCACATGACCTCCTTCTCAAAGTAGTGGCCCTTGGCAGTTGTATGTTTGTTTTAGACCAGAGTGTTAAGTCTTCCCCAGCACTTCTCAGGGTTTTTCTCAGTCTGGAAGCACTGCAGAAGCTCCTTTCTGACATCTTTGGGCACGAGGGACAGCAATTTGTCTGCAACCTCTTTGTTGCCCAGTATGTCCTGTCCCACTAGAAAGTACTGGGGAAAGTGGTGCTCCACCACCACCAGGGATTCTTTGATGAATGGATGAATTGAGTGTGACAGTACTACTTTCCTCACCGTCACGTCTTCATCCTTGACCAGACTCAGGTACTCAGACACGCGGAGCGGAGCACTGAAAGCTTCTGGGTGGCCTTGTCACACACCCAGCAATGCACCCCTCTCAGTGCCGGAAACCAAAGACATCTCCAAGGGCTCTGTCCACGATACGGATGACAATAGTCATCAGAGTCCAGCACTTTGGGCAGATGTCTGCAGCACTGCAACAGCTTCTGATATTGTCATAGTCTGTCATATCAACATCAAACACCTGCTCCTTCTCCAGAGCCTGGAAGGATCCAGACTTGACTGTGTTATACTGATTAGGCCTGTGACTGTAGACCGCTCCAACGTCAATCTTGTACAGATTTATCTTCTGCATCTCCTTCTCCAGCTCGTTCAGAGTTCTGAATGACTATTTCAATGTGAATAGTTCTTTGTCACTCCTCCATATTTCGGCCACCGGTAATATTGAGAGAAAGGGAAAAGTCTGCGGTAGTAGAGGGGTAATAGCTCCGGTAGAGGGGCCTGGTTGTAATCAGCAGCTGGCATTTCTGAAGTTATTATGCAAATGTATAGATTGAAGTGAAAATAATAAGAAAACGTCTAAAATGTTGATAGCCGACTGTACCCCTCAATTGTTTTAGTGTCCTGGCACCTTGCTTCACATCAGTTCAAACGATTGACAAGTAACTGAAGTGACAGCCTGGAGCTGTGTGGGAGACAATTCTGCCAATGAGAGAGTCGTAGGTAACTGCATACATGGAGTGTGTCTGAAAGTGGGCGTGTCAACAGAAGTGGGAGGATCAACAGAAGTGGGTGTATGGAAATCAGCTATTGGGCAGTTTTGTTGCCACTCAAGACCATTTTGCATGGCTGATTGGGCTGCATGACGAGTCTATTGTTGACAACTGTAGCATTTTAGCTAAGCCTAACCCTTTTCCTAACCTTAACCTCATTCCTCTAACCTGACACGCTAATTATCCTAACCTGCTATGTAAAAATTAAGCTGACCTGAGGTGCACCTGGAAATGGCTGGTCTAAACAATAATGGAGCTCTGATGTTACACCCATCACTGTTGATCCACCCATTAATGTTACGTCCATAGCTGTTGATCCACCCACTTCTTTTGAAACACCCACTTTCAGACACACTCCAAGTATGCAGGTATCCATACTTGGAGTGAGAGGATTGCATGAAATATTCTGCATTAATTCATGCTTAGGATTGGACAAAACAGATGAAAAGTGTTTGTTTGCTAAATTGACATATTTCAGTTTGAGCTGATCTGCCCGGGTTTCCTCCCACACAGCTTCCAGGTGGTCACTTCTTCTTCTTTGGAATTGTGTTGGCAGATTGCATCCAATTTAAGGTGCATACACCTACTGTACTGGAGTGAGGCATTTCACAGCTACCTACATTAAATTCTTTGTGATAAGGTTAAGCAAAATATGACCTTGACAATTAAAAAAACACCCCATCTAAACCAACGGTCTGGGGGGACAGAACAATACCACTCAACACCCCCTGCAACTGTTCTGCAGTAAAACCTCGCAATCCCAAGTATTTCTCTGCCGCTGCCACCTCTCTTTTCTGGGACTTTCCATCCATTTCTGCAACCATAGCTATGAATGCCAAGAAACCTACTTCACTGAAGCACATATTCTTCCCATCACTCTCTATTAGTCTCTGCCTTCTCAAAGAAATCATCTTAGTATCCCTCACCCTGTACCCATCTTCCTCTACCACTCTCTTCACTGCTTCAGCATACAACACCACTTTCCCTACTACTCTGACCCTGGCAACCTAAACCTGCCTTTCACTCACCAAACACCTCTGATCTCCAGCCCCGCGGGCACCCCTACAACTTTCTCCACTGAAACGACACATTCCTTTGTCTCACGCCCTCCTGCACACTTCTCACATCTAGGACTCTCCCTCCGACATACTGCTGCAACATGCCCAGACCCTACATCAAAACTCATCAAAACTTCAGTCACTCGTCAATCTTTTGAACTGATGCGAAGCCAGGTGCCAGGATACTTGACTTGTAACTAACCTCAACTTGGAACAATAATCTTTACTCTCGCTCTCATTTTCATGTAGCTATTTAAGCATTAAGGCCAGAGGGGTTGTGGTTTATTGGTCATATACCATAAACCCCCGAGGTGCCTTATTGCTATTATAAACTGATTATCAATGTAATTAGAGCAGTAAAAATAAATGTTTTGTCATACACGTGGTAAATGGTCTGATATACCACAGTTGTCAGCCAATCAGCATTCAGGGGTCAAACCACCCAGCTTATAATTTTTCTTTGATCACACCAGAAGCTCTATTTTCCCATATGTGCTGCTATTCATTCATCTGTGTTTGAGCTCTTGCGCCGCGGTCCACAAATATGAGTGGTTGTTTTTTTCCTGAGAAAAACAAATGCTATTTGTTGAATATTAGGAGTTTGGTAATACTCCCCCCGCCACAATATCAATGTTGCCAGTTAAGGTATATGAGGGGACAGTAGGCCTAGTTGGACAAGGCTATCTGAATGTGCACATGATGGAAGTTAGAGATAGCCTAAATATAAATTATTTAATACAAAAAAATGCACTGACAAAATGGCTGTAACTAAAACTAGACTAAAATTGTCCAGAGTTGTCGTCGACTGATGGTAATTAAACCAGCAAAGGATGAAATGACTAAAATGTGACAGACTAAAACCTAGGAGTAAAACTAAAATAGCTACCAAAATGAACACTGCTGCCCAGGCTGGCACTGACAGGACACCCCTCCGTTGTTCCAGAGCTCCTGGTCCCAGCAGGTGCTGAGGTGGAGCTACTGTTACACAGTACCAAGCCATGTACACATGAAAACATTTGACCATGTTTCCGCGTATGCCCATAAAAAGGAAGCAAAGACTATGACAATATGAAACAAACAAATGAAAAACAAATCTGCCCAGTCTTCCCAGTTGAAATGACGCTAACCTTCATTAGCACTGGTGAGTGACTCAAACGATAGCCATCATTATTTAGTTGATGTCGTTAAGCCTTCAATTCACAGAAATGCTGCCACTGTAAAAACAATATAACCAAAACAATTCCAGGTAGGGTAAACATGCAAATATAAAGGAGTTAAACACAGTTACAGACTAACCAAAAAACCCATTTTTATTTAGCATTGTGTGTGACATTTTCAGTTTGTACTATTTACAGTTTTACCATTCATTATTTAACAGTAGTTAGGGATGATGGCATGTAGCATATCCTGCAACATAATACAGAGGGTAGGTCTATTGATAGGTCATTTCCTGTGTGGACTGTGCCTAGCCCATATTTGAGTCTTTCAGTGTAAGGGTACTGACTGTTCTGAGCGTAAACTGCACTCTACCTGTACAATAATAATGATCCTATTCACATTCATCTGTACAATGTCCTACTCTTATTTACAGCGATCACACTGGGGAAAGAGGCATTCCCTGAGGAGTGAGTTCCCTTACTAGCTTAACTCACTCATGATACTTTTACCAGAAACAAATCCAGGATATCAATTGTAGTTTATTAAAAACACTTGAGCGGGATTAACGGTGATGCTGCCAGCAACACATCACCAAGATCTGTTTCTATTTTGTACTGTTAAGACTTACATAAGAAATTGTGGCTGGCATCATTGTGTCCTAGAAGTGGATTACTTAAACGAAACCAGCCTAAATGGACTATTACTAAAAAAAAAAATTGTTCAGCAACTTCCATTGAGGTAGGCATTTCTCAAACCAGCAGATTTGCACACCATCAGTAAATAGGTCAAAGTGAGAATCATAACGAACAATAGGACCAACTGCCCTGCAGTGAACAGTAGTGAGTAGAGAGAGGATACAATGTATGTTTGTTTTATCATCTAAACACCCCTCGTTAATACTCAAGGTAAGGACCTGGAAATTCTTTATACAGGATACAACTGAAAACAAAAGAGGATGTCATTAAGCCAGCAGCCTTCCCATTTCCTATATCACTCACAAAAAAAGACATACATATGAAAACATTTTGCCCTTTTCAATTTGCATTCAATATAAGCACACAAGTTAAAACACCATGAAACGCACATCTTACATGCGCAACATTTATCCCAAAAAGAAAACTTGAAAATAAATAAGAAAGGAATCAAAATAAATGGAATAACAATCATAGTCTAGACTAGATCTCTGTTCAAGTTATAACTTAAACTGTTAGTTCGTTTTAAAAGGTTCTGAAATGCTAGGGTTCCTAGTGTAGTCTGATGTCCATTGAGCTGCATAAGGAACGGTGTGCCATACAACAGAGACATGGGAAGAATCTCAATTGCATACTCCTTGTGTCCTCTCTCCTCACTTCCTTTAGAGGGGAGGGACCTCTGACTTTCACTCTCATCCAATCGGTTTGGAGAAGGAGGCTCGGAGAGATAACACGAATAGTATGCAATTGAGATTCTCCCATGGTCCTCTACTCTTGCATGGGCAAACTCCCCATTACCTCAACCAACCACATCTGTTACAGTGCCCTCTGCAGGCACAACTGAATTTAAAAAGTCTACTCTTCTTTGGACCCTTCATCGACGACTTCTTTTACGTGAATCACACAAATCTGAAATGGAGCCCAAACGTAAGGACAAACAGAAACATTCCATTCCTTTTCTCTTTGCAAACATCTGTCAGTATGTTGGTGTCCTTCTGCTCCACAGAAGGAGCTGGGTAGGAGTCAAGTTACGCATTGAGATTTGGGTTTGGTGTCCAGCAGCTTTGAAAGTCTTTATCCATTTCATGCCTCTGTCCTGTGAAGCAGGCAGCCAGGCCGGAAGCCTCTCCGGGAGTGTCCAGTCTGTCCGCAGTGTGCTGTCTGTCTGCCCTGTGGGCTAGGCCTTGTAGCAGTTGCCCTGGTTGGTGAGAGCCAGCTGGCCGTTGGGCGCCACCTCGTTGGCCTCGTCTTCCAGCAGGCCAGACACGTCAGCGTTGGGAATGCTGTCATGGTAACTGCTGAAGCTGATGTTGTCCTCCTTCAGCTCAATGGTCCAGAAGGGAGCGTTGAGCTTGCGGTTCTGGTACTCTCTGTAGGTGTACACTCCTCCCACGAAGCCCAGCAGCAGCACCACTACTAGAATGATGACGGCCAGGACGATGATGTTGAACTGGGTCCAGGAGACCTCCGTGAGAGCGGCCGTGGTATTGACTGTGGGGCTGCCCAGGCTGGTGAGCAGGACCTGGGTGGTGGCTATGCTCAGTAGGATGCTGGAGTTATTAGTGGAAGTGGGAGCACTGGTGGGCACTGTGGCAGTCAGGCCCTTGCTGCTGGGGGTTGGAGCAGAGGTTGTAGTGGTGGTTTTAGGAGTCTCTGTTGTTGTAGCAGGCTCTGGGGTAAGAACGATCCGTGCTGCTAGAAAACAAATTATTCACAATGTGAATGGGATTGAATTGAGCTACTCATGGCTCATTCAATAACTAATACTCCTCTGCACCAAATTATTGAATGACGCTTACCTGGGCGGGTGCAGTTGTGGGCAAGGGCGTCCCCTGTGAAGCCGGAGGCACAGAGCTGGCATTGAGGCCCCGTGGTGTTGACGGTGCAGCTCAGGCAGTGGCCAGTGTCAGGGTGGCAGAGCTGGGCCGGCCCTGTAGGGTCTGCATTCCCACTGCAGTCGCAGGTGACACACACACCATTGGAACTGTAGAAGCCAGCCTTGCACCGGTCACACTGCTGACCGCTGTACTCAGACAGGCACTGGTCACACACTGGGAACCCATCAGAGTCTAGGGAAACAAAAACACACACTAATACATGTCAGTCATAAAATAGACTTGGCTGATGCACCACCACTAGATGGCACCAGAATGCCAAAGAGATTAATTTCTAATACAGTACAACACAGAGGGTATAAGCCCTCTGGCAGTGTTTAGTAGTCTACGGGCTACATACGGGCTACACATGGGTTATATAAGACTACCCTGGCTAATAATAGGATTTTCTGTTGAAGAATGAGACATTTTTTTACTTCCCCAAAAGACTCAGCGAAAATATTCAACGATAATAACATGCCATTTAGCAGACACTTTTATCAAAAGCAACTTACTAACACACATATCTACAGCGCGGAATCAAATTCAGTTGAACTGTTTTTAAAGACTGATCCCTTGTATCAGAGCAGCATCATCATCACTCATCATTATCAGGAGTCAGCTTTCTCCTCCGGCCTCTGAACCTTAGTAATATGATGCTACTATACAGTGCCTTCCTTCTCTCCTAATGGCTTCACTAACTGTGATATATCCCCTTTTGATGTTGTCACATCCATTAAGGGCCAAGAGCTCTGACACCAAATATTATTGAGCACAGTAATTAGGCTTGCTGCATGTCACTAGTGTAAGTGTTGATCACCTCCTACTAAACAAGTTAATCAAGAAAATAGCCACACATTTAATGGTACCTCAAATTTGTGCTGCAGGCTGTAGTCTGCTCAAGATCATTCATCTCTAAATCATATCTAACTCTTTTAGACTTATGGGAACAATATTTGTGCCCACAACAGACACACTTTTAAAGACACAATACATGTTTTAGAAAAGAGTTAGACCAATAAAGTGCAAGAGTGATAACAACTCTTATCTATAGGCAGTTTCTGATTGGTCTGTTTTAACCCCGGACTGTTGGCAGTGGAAACGCTTCAGTCAGAGTGAGCCGATGTGTTATATCACCAGGAGAGAACATGACCCAGTCAGCACGGTGACGGCTGGGGGGCAAACCTTCACATGATGATACTGTACAACCTGACCTGGATATTTACCCAATACCTTTACCATCCCCCCTGTCTACTGCAATACAGCCAGCTCAGTCACTTACAGGCCTGAACATAATTTTCAATCCAGTTCTCTCTCTCTCACACACACACACACACACACACACACGTGGCACTCACTTCTGTCATCATGAAGTGTGTTGAGAGTCTAGTCAAGGACCATATCACCTCCACCCTACCTGACACCCTAGACCCACTCCAATTTGCTTACCGCCCCAATAGGTCCTCAGACGACGCAATTGCAACCACACTGCACACTGCCCTAACCCATCTGGACAAGAGGAATACCTATGTGAGAATGCTGTTCATCGACTACCAAACTCGTCATCAAGCTCGAGACCCTGGGTCTCGACCCCACCCTGTGCAACTGGGTACTGGACATCCTGACGGGCCGCCCCCAGGTGGTGAGGGTAGGTAACAACATCTCCACCCCGCTGATCCTCAACACTGGGGCCCCACAAGGATGCGTTCTGAGCCCTCTCCTGTACTCCCTGTTCACCCACGACTGCGTGGCCATGCACGCCTCCAACTCAATCTTCAAGTTTGCAGACAACACGACAGTGGTAGGCTTGATTACCAACAATGATGAGACAGCCTACAGGGAGGTGGTGAGGGCCCTGGTGGAGTGGTGGCAGGAGAATAACCTCACACTCAACGTCAACAAAACAAAGGAGATAATCGTGGTCTTCAGGAAACAGCAGAGGGAGCACCCCCCTATCCACATCGACGGGACAGTAGTGGAGAGGGTAGAAACTTTTAAGTTCCTCTGTGTACACATTACGGACAAACTGAATTTGTCCACCCACACAGACAGCGTGGTGAAGAAGGCGCAGCAGCGCCTCTCAACCTCAGGAGGCTGAAGAAATTCAGTATGTCACCAAAAGCACTCACAAAATTTTACAGATGCACAATCGAAAGCATCCTGTCGGGCTGTATCACCGCCTGGTACGGCAACTGCTCCGCCCACAACCGTAAGGCTCTCCAGAGGGTAGTGAGGTCTGCACAACGCATCCCCGGGGGCAAATTACCTGCCCTCCAGGACACCTACATCACCCGATGTCACAGGAAGGCCATTAAGATCATCAAGGGGACAACAACCACCCGAGCCACTGCCTGATCCCTCC
This sequence comes from Oncorhynchus kisutch, assembly GCF_002021735.2. Taxonomy (NCBI): domain Eukaryota; kingdom Metazoa; phylum Chordata; class Actinopteri; order Salmoniformes; family Salmonidae; genus Oncorhynchus; species Oncorhynchus kisutch. Next base: position 22,547,709 of record NC_034176.2, on the reverse strand, counting down.
AGCTATCATCCAGAAGGCGAGGCCAGTACAGGTGCATCAAAGCAGGGACTGAGAGACTGAAAAACAGCTTCTATCTCAAGGCCATCAGACTGTTAAACAGCCACCACTAACATTGAGTGGCTGCTGCCAACATACTGACTCAACTCCAGCCACTTTAATAACGTAAAAATTGATGTAAAAAATGTATCACTTGCCACTTTAGACAATGCCACTTCATATAATGTTTACATACCCTACATTACTCATCTCATATGTATATACTGTACTCTATACCATCTACTGCATCTTGCCTATGCCATTCTGTACCATCACTCATTCATATATTTTAATGTACATATTCTTTCATTCCTTTACACTGTGTGTATAAGGTAGTTGTTGTGGAATTGTTAGGTTAGATTATTTGTTGGTTATTACTGCATTGTCGGAACTAGAAGCACAAGCATTTCGCTACACTGGCATTAACATCTGCTAACCATGTGTATATGACAAATACATTTGATTTGATTTACACACACACAAGCACGCACGCACACCCACACACTCACACAAGGCAGAGTTTGAGCTGAACATAGAGCACACTGAACATCATGGGCACAGCTGGGCCACTTCACAGCAAGCTAGTCAGGCAGCAACAGAACAGAGGGGGGTGGGCACCACACTCAATTGACTTCACAAGGCAGCAATAGGAGGATCATGTTGTGTGTGTGTCCCTTCCCCTCGCAGTGCAGTGATGTAGCTGCTCAGATTAGCCCCCCTCAGCACTCAGCCCTGGCCGGGCAAACAACCTGACAGGCTTCAGAACCCTCTCCACATGGCTGTTGCCAGGCTGCTGGGACCCAATGGGAGGCTGTCAGCAGTCACATGGCTGCGGCTGATTGGTCAGATCAGAGGTAGGGAGGAGGTGATAGACAGGGACTCTATGTATGTCCTTGACACCAAGGCTCAGGCCTCAGCTGCTGAGGTATTAGTTTAGTATGGGTACAAACGAATGCTGGCTTGCCTGGTTAAAACATGCTTAATATCAAATACGTGTCTACAGGAGCACAGACATACACTGTGACCTAGACTTTTGTGATGAAGCTGATGTGAGCAGACCCATGCTCGGTGATGAAACATAACTTGACCAGCAGGGATAAGACAGATAGGTGGGATTAAACATCATCAACCAGAGGGTCCAGACATTGATTCTTTGACAAACCATCACAAGTAAATTGCAATTATCTGTGAAAGATTAGAAGTATCCCTGCGAATGGGGCTATAATAATTGTCAGGGGTGCAACTTTCATTGGGGACGGGGGCCCCACATTCTGAAATTGCAATTTTGTCTTCCCCAGTTTTATCATTGGAATGTGATACAAAACGAGTCAACGGGGTACTTTAGGATTTTGCGGATGCCTCCTAGCAGTCGGGTAAGTTGTTTAGAGATGCCCCCCCCACTTCTAAAACCAAAGTTGCACCCCTGGTAATGGGGACCAGAGCCTTCATCCCTGGCAGTGACTGTTGATGGTGTTTTGCTGTTGGAACATTAAGAGTACTCCTGGGCCACTACCTTCTGTGGTCACTCTCTCTCTGCCAGGCAGGGCACACCAAGACATAATGCCAGATACACCAGCCTAGTAAAAGAACCACAAGAAACCTTGAAACACCATCCAACCTGGAACTGAAAAGATATAATCCTTGCAATAACAGCCACAACAGGACAACTTTTTCTGGACGTCGTAAAAGACCATGCGCCAAAACTGAAACGGAAGAGATATAGCTAGCTAACAACCTCCTTTTCCAAGTGGAAGAAAAAAGCTGGACAGAGACTTGCTAGCTATGTTAGCTAGCTAGCTGTGATTTTCTACAAGGAATCTGCCACACGAAAAAAGCTTCTCCCAAGTGGGTGTGACACCTACTCCTGTTGCCTGCTGCTTGGATTCCACCTGGCAATCTGATCACTGTCTGCCATGGCCTGTCTCTCCCCATCTGGTACAGGTACACCTCCCCCCTCCCTCTCCCAAGCTTTCGCTCGCCTCCAGCACACTCGCACTGTTGGGGCGAGTGACTCTGAACATACAATGGCTAGCCCCAAGTCGTATTGTTTTATTGTGCTTTATGCTATTTGCCTCATGACTCCTGCGTGCTTTGTTGACTATGAACTTGCTTGTTAACCCAACTGTAGGACAGACTGTTTGTTCCCACACTCGGGACTCTGACTCTCTATTGGTTACACAGACTCTTGGCCTACCATCCTATTCTAACCACCACTTGCTGGCTTTGTATTCATGTTACCTGATGAAATTGCTGTACAATATTATCTTGTTGCTATCTAATGCACATTCAAATGTCATACATCAACACTGCAGATCTCTCCCTGTCGTCTGCCGTGCCCCGATTGTATTACTGTAGATGATATCTGGAAATGTGCATGTACAGCCTGGCCCATCTACTGTTGCTAGCACCAATTCTGACTTGTGGTCTGATATCTGCTTCACTTATTTCTGCTCTCGTAAAAGCCTGGGTTTCCTGCATGTTAACACTAGAAGCTTATTACCTAAAATGTATCCATTGAAAGTGTGGGTTCACAGCTCCAATCCAGATTTGTTGGTCATTACTGAGACGTGGTTAAGAAATAGTGTTTTGAACACTGATGGTAACCTTTCTGGTTATAACCTTTTTTTTCGGCAAGACAGATTTTCCAAAGGTGGTGGAGTGGCAATCTTTACCAAGGAACACCTCCAGTGCTCTCTCTGTCCCGAAACAATTTGATTTTCTGGTTTTATGCAATAAACTTTCAAATAGCTCTTTGTTGACTGTTGCTGGGTGCTATCGTACACCATCAGCACCGGCCTGTACCCTACCTGCCCTAAGCTCTCTCATGGCCCCTTACACTAAGTCTGAATTTGTCCTGTTAGGTGACCTAAACTGGGACATGCTTAAACCACACCAAGTTCTAAAGCAATGAGACTCCTTAAATCTTTCTCAGATTATTATTAATCCCACAATGTTATGACTCCAAACACCCAGAAAGGGCTACTCTTCTTGATGTTATCCTCACAAATAATCCTGATAGGTATCAGTCTGGTGTTTTCTGTAATGACCTGATTTGTCATAGACGCTTGCTAAAAAACTTTTATGAGCAAGCCTTCCTTCATGACCTGGCCTATTAACATTGGTATAGAATCAGCATGATCCCCTCTGTCGAAGACGCTTGGACCTTCTTTTTAAAATATTGTCAGTGGTATTGTTAACAAACACACCCCCATAAAGAAAATGACAATTAAAAACAAGTACAGCCCCGGGTTCGACCATGATCTGGCAGAGTTACAACACCTCAATAATTACATTTGGCGAAATGCTCGGCACACGCTGACTGGCTCTCGTTGAGGCAAATGAGAAATAAGCGCACTCAGGCTATCCGGAAGGCCAAAGTTAGTTACTTTAAGGAGCAGTTCCCTCTATGTATGTCTAACCCTAAGAAGTTCTGGAAAACGGTTCAAGACCTGGAGAATAAAGCCTCCTCCTCACAGCTGCCCATGTCCCTTAATGTTGATGTGGTTGTTATTGACAAGAAGCACATGGCTGAGCTCTTTAAATCACCACTTCATTAAGTCAGGATTCCTAATTAACTCAGCCATGCCTCCTTTCCTCAACTCCCTCCCCTTCTAATGCGACGAGCCCCATGCTCCTCCCTCTTTTCCCCCTGCCCTGCTACAAAGTTTCTCCCTACAGGCGGTCACTGAGTCTAAGGTGCTAAAAGAGCTCCCCAAAAAACCATCTGGGTCAGACGGTTTATACCCTTTCTTAAATCAAATTTTATTTGTCACATACACATGGTTGGCAGGTGTTAATGCGAGAGTAGCAGAATGCTTGTGCTTCTAGTTCCGACAGTGCAGTAATATCTAACAAGTAATCTAACAATTCCCCAACAACTACATGATACACACAAATCTAAAGGGGTGAATGAGAACATGTACATGTAAGTATATGAATGAGCGAGGGGCATTGTTCTTTAAGGTTGCTGCCCCTATCACTGCCAAGCCTCTCCTTGACCTTTTTAACCCGTCTCTCCTCTCTGGGGAGGTTCCCATTGCTTGGAAGGCAGCCATGGTGGGTCCTTTATTTAAAGGGAGAGATCAAGCTGATCCTAACTGTTATAGATCAATTTCTATTTTGCTCTGTTAATGAAAAGTGTTTGAAAAACTTATCAATAATCAACTAACTGGCTTTCTTGATGTCTATAGTATTCTCTCTGGTATGCAATCTGGTTTCCCCTCAGGTTATGGATGTGTCACTGCAACCTTAAAGGTCCTAAATGACATCACCATTGACTTTGATTCTAAGCAATGTTGTGTTGCTATTTTTATTGACATGGCCAAAGGTTTTGATACGGTAGACCATTCCATTCTTGTGGATCCTCTGAGGGGTCTTTGGCCTGGTTTGCTAATTACCTCAAAGGGTGTAGTGTATCAAGTAAGAACATCTGCTGTCTCAGCCACTGCCTGTCACCAAGGGAGTACCCAAGGCTCGATCCTAGGCCCCATGCTCTTCTCAATTTACATCAACAACATAGCTCAGGCAGTAGGAAGCGCTCTCATTCATTTATATGCAGATGATAGTCTTGTACTCAGCTGGCCCCTCCCTGGGTTTTGTGTTATAAGCTCTAGAATAAAGCTTTCTAAGTGTCCAACAAGCTTTCTCTGCCCTTAACCTTGTTCTGAACACCTCCAAAACAAAGGTCATGTGGTTTGGTAAGAAGAATGCCTCTATCCCCAACGGTGTGATTACCTCTGAGGGTTTAGAGCTTGAGGTCATATAGAGTTACCTCATATAATTACTTGGGAGTATGGCTAGATGGTACACTGTCCTTCTCTCAGCACATATCCAAGCTGCAGGCTAAAGTTAAATATAGACTTGGTTTCCTCTATCGTAATCGATCCTCCTTCACCCCAGCTGCCAAACTAACCCTGATTCAGATGACCATCCTACCCATGCTAGATTACGGAGACATAATTTATAGATCGGCAGGTAAGGGTGCTCTCGAGCAGCTTGATGTTCTTTAACATTCGGCCATCAGATATGACACCAATGCTCCTTATAGGACACATTACTGCACTCTATAGTCCTCTGTAAACTGGTCATCTCTGTATACCTGTCGCTTATTTATAAAACCCTTAAGCCTCACTCCCCCCTATCTGAGATATCTACCGCAGCCCTCAGCCTCCACATACAACACCCGTTCTGCCAGTCAAATTCTGTTAAAGGTTCCCAAAGCATAAACATCCCTGGATCGCTCCTCTTTTCAGTTCACTGCACCTAGCAACTGGAACGAGCTGCAAAAAACACTCAAATTGGACAGTTTTATCTCAATCTCTTCATTCAAAGACTCAATCATGGACACTCTTACTGACTGTTGTGGCTCCTTCGCGTAAGGTATTGTCTCTACCTTCTTGCCCTTTGTGCTGTTGTCTGTGCCCAATAATGTTTGCACCATGTTTTGTTGCTACCATGTTGTGTTGCTACCATGCTGTATTGTCATGTGTTGCTGCTTTGCTATGTTGTTGTCTTAGAGCTCTCATTATGTAGTGTTGTGGTTTCTCTCTTGTCGTGATGTGTGTTTTGTCCTATATATATATATATATATATATATATATATATATATATATATATATATATATATATATATATATATATATATATATATATATATATATATATATATATATATATATATTAAATATTTTTTATTTGATTATTATTATAATAATCTTCTTTTTCACTGCAGGAGTCCTTTTGGTAGGCTGTCATTGTAAATAAGAATGTGTTCTTAACTGACTTGCCTAGTTAAATAAAGGTTCAATAAAAAATACAAAATAGAAGTAGCAACCAGACCGGCAAGGGTTCTAATAAGGCGACCTAACTAAGAAGGGCACTACTGAGGCAGGGGGTAGTGGCTACTCACCGGTGTGACAGGTGCCAGTGGAGGTGGTGTTGGAGCAGGGGCAGGTGACACAGGCATCGGTGCTGGCAGCACCAGAGCTGCGGTAGAATCTGGGCTTGCATTCCTCACAGTTGGGTCCTTGAGTGTTGCCCTGGCAGTTCAGACAGACGCCTGTGTGGAAAAGGAGAGAATATTATGGTGATTTCTTTTTGAAAACTGTCGGAAATATGATACATGCCATTTGTTGACCACACCTAAACCCTATAGTGGTTTTGTTTGTACACATTAGAGCAGCAAATACTGCTATCCTGTTGATTTGAATTTGAGCCTCAGGTTGTTGAGTTACCTGTTCTTGGGTCTTTACTCTGCCTAGGCTGGATGGTGAACTTCTTCTGTTACTCTATACCTGTTAGGTAATGCTGTAATTACCCTAGTAACACTATTGTATTAATATACTGTTTATATACTTACATTCAAATTGACTATTTCATTGGTAATTACATAGTGATGGAGTTGAGTGTTTTTTGTGGAATATAAATTATTCTGTATAGTGGGACATTGCAGACGTCCTCTGTTCTCTAAAATGAAGAAATACACTAAACACTGTTGTTTTCTCTGTCCTTCTCGATAGAGAACACCATTATCACTCCTATCTAAAATCAATGACCCTATAGAGGTAGGAACAATCATCTTGATTTTTCAGTTTTCTGATAGAAATGGAACAGATTACTGCCATGTTAATCTGGAAAAGACAGTCTTTGTTTTTTAACATACCCTCAGGTTTCTTATGTAACGCTTCCTGGCTGACTGAGAGGGTCATTCTAGTTGACATCAGACCTGAGCTAAGGAAGTAAATATACGGCATTCCTCCATTGATCCCAGGAAAGACTACTGTGCCATCTGGCTATGTATCACAATAGCAAACAGATGGTTTCTACAATTCCATACAACTTCACCCCCTTAAAGCCTCTCGATATCTTTTAATGTCCACTGCAACACAACAATACACAGCTGTGGAAACGGGGATGGAGACGAACAGGATTAATGTGTAGCAGAAACAAGAAAGTGTGATTGTTGTGGTTTGTAGATAGAAGGTGTGGTGTAGTGGATTACTCACCAGATTGTGGGTGGCAGTAGTTAGTAAGGTTGTTGCACTGGCAGGGTTGGCACCCTGTGCTGCTGAAACGGAAGAAGCCTGGGTGGCACTCGTCACACTTGGGCCCGTACACTCCCGTCTTACACACACACATTCCAGAGCTGAAAGGACAGGAGCGCACAGTCAGCACACGGTCACATACTTTGACTCTTTTCTATTTGATTATCCAGCCTTTAGGTTCTGTAACAGCTCAACTATACTGCTGTAATGGTGGACCTGCTCTATTTGGTTAGAGACTCTTCTGATGGCAGGATTGTACTAGCCATGACATCCTACAGGTTCCCCCTGAGTGGTTTCTTCCATCAATCCATCTGCTACCCATAACTCCCATCACAATCCCTTCCCTGGTTAACCAGATCCTCCACTCTGTCCGTGGTGAACAGAACACAGCTACTCCAGTCAGATTCAATAACCTGGGATAGCCTAGCCCCCCCATCCTCCACAGTTCTACGCTGTCTAGGCCTTTTATATATAATTCTACTAACATGTTTGGCATGTTCTGGGGGCAAGGGCAGCACGGTAGAGTCGGGACCACAAACTGGAGCACTCCAGGGACATCTGGTCCAAGGCTGTAGACAGTAGCTGCCTGGATCACACAGCCTACAGGCCAGGTACGATTATACTCAGCCTAGCACAGTCCCTTTCTGCCAGGTTCTCATCACAAGCTAGGTTGCCATCCAATTGGCGACAGTTTAATGCGAAAATCTAAAATCTGCATAAAGAAAATATACACATTTTACCACCAGTGGTGTTTCCACCAAACAGACTTGTTGCAGATAAAAATCAGTGTATGATGACAGTGCACACAAAATGTCAATTTTAATGTACTGAATACAAAAATCTAAAGTTCAAGTGTATCAGGTACCAAGGTAAGACCCAAGTGCAAAATGTGTGGAGCAACAATGTTTATTGTTACAACAGGGGCAGGCAAATGACAGGTCAAGGCAGGCAGGGGTCGATAATCCAGAGTAGTGGGACCAAGGTACAGGATGGCAGGCAGGCTCAGGGTCAGGTCAGGCAGAGGTCGGTAATCCAGAGTAGTGGGACCAAATTACAGGATGGCAGGCTGGCTCAGGGTCAGGTCAGGCAGAGGTTGGTAATCCAGAGTAGTGGGACCAAGTTACAGGATGGCAGGCAGGCTCAGGTCAGGCAGAGGTTGGTAATCCAGAGTAGTGGGACCAAGGTACAGGATGGCTCAGGGTCAGGTCAGGCAGAGGTCGGTAATCCAGAGGTGGAGCAAAGGTACAGGACGGTAGGAAGGCTCAGGGACAGGGACAGGACAGGCAAGGGTCAAAAACCAGGAGGATGAGAAAAACAGAAACTGGAAAAACACAGGCATAAATACACAGGGGATAATGTGGAATATGGGTAACATCTTGGTGGAGACAATTACAAAGACAGGTGAAACAGATCAGGGCTTGATCAACCGATAGTTGTCACAAAAACAAAAAAAAGACTGGTCTTGGTATTTTATGAGGATCCCCATTAGTTGCTGTGAAAGCAGCAGCTACTCTTCCTGGGGTCCACACAGAACATGAAATAATACAGAACATTAGTAGACAAGAAGAGCTCAAGGACAGAACTATAAACATTTAAAAAAGGCATACACAGCCTACATATCAGTACATACACACACTATCTAGGTGAAATAGGGGAGAGGCGTTGTGCTTTGAGGTGTTGCTTTATCTATTTTTTAAAACCAGGTTTGTTGTTCATTTGAGCAATATGAGATGGGAGTTCCATGCAATAATGGATCTATATAAAACTGTATGCTTTCTTGAATTTGTTCTGTATTTGGGGACTGTGTGTTTTAAAGTACGTGGGCTTTAGCCAACAGCTTGCAGATATAGTGCGGGTAGGCTGTGCGGATAGGCTAGTCTACATTATGAGATTATTATGGATAAGAGCAAGAAGAGTTTTATTTGTCAAACAGCAGTCAAGCATTGATCAACATGTCACCAGAATAAGACCCTCAATATTTATTGGAACTTTTATTTATTAGATCCCACCATGTCAAACAAAAAAATATCGGTCGGCATTTATAAAATTGAATGAAACTTCCTTTTTCCATCACAGTTGACGTGATTTTTTTTTAATATGGTATGACTTTACTTGCATACAACTGTGGATGGATGGAAACGTGGTTATAGACTATTATAGAGTGACCTTGAGTGGATGGGTCAGGTTACCTGTGAGACCCTCTTCAGGAATTCAGCCCGTCTCAAGGGCCCTCAGCAAGACACAAAAGGACACAAAACCCTCTCCTACACAGCCCCATCTCCTGCTGGGTAGAAAGAGGGGTTGCGATGACTAAAGAAAAGATCTGTCTCGAGCAATAACTAATTCACACCTAGTTGCCTCTGGTCATCGTGGACTGACATGTAATTTATAACTAACCCTGAATTGGCAAGGCAAGTCATTCATGACAAAGAATTCACTGTGGTTTAGATTACGGTACAATCCCTTTTGGAATGAGATAAGAGAAAAATGACTACACATTAAAAAAACAAATGATTAACACTATTTATTCTTCTATGTCAATCTAAATCTCTAAGATAATAAAATGGCAGGCTAAAACTAAACAATTAATTAGTGTGCTGCTGCTGATGATGCCTATACTAGCTGTGTATGATTGCTGAAAGCTGGGACTAAGCTATCTCAGTAGAGGGTGCTTTCTGTTTGATTATCCAGTCTTGCTCTTGCCCAATTTAATCTAATTAAACTTGAGCTCTTTAGCACCCCTTTGAGCTTTGAACATCACTTATTTCATTCCCTAATGCCAACACACTCCACTGCATTTCACCTGCACATTCCACATACTACTGCGTGGTCAGCCTGCCAAACATACGAGCTGATGCTCCTATTGAATCATACATTAGACAGACTGGAGGAAAAGAAAGGGGGTTGTTCATTCACAGAAAATACATTTTAAAACATTTAAAAATGTATCAGAAAAAAAACTGAAGGCTGCACATCTATAGGCTACGTACACACACGCTCTCTGATTCCAATCATCATGTGTGCTGATGCCAGAGTCTCAAAGGAAGAACACACAGCGATGAGTCATGCCTGATCACTCCCTTTCATCAAAAACAATCAACAAAATAGATCTGTGGACAACAAGCAAATCGCAATGCAGCTCCCAAGAAGTGACAGAGCAGTTGCCTCAATGCCTTCACATGAGTGCGTGGGCCTTATTCAAACGAGGCTTTGTTAAAACACTGCTCTTCATGAAATTCTGAAGTTGATGGTAATGCTTAGTGGGGCGTGTGTAAAATAAATAAATATATATACATATTTTAAAGACGAAAAACACACGTGTACAATCATATGACTCCATGGGAGTGGAGGCGGAGAGGAGAATGTTACCGTAGCAGTAGACTGGGACAGTGAGCAATAGGGACGTGACACAGTACGGAAGTGACAGCTATTTTCTGTTAAAGTGTTGCAGAATTAACAGCACTTCTAATACCGTAGGGCTATTCCTGATGCTTCCATCTTGATGAGCAAAACTTTTGTGGAATGTACTACACTGCGTACAGACCTTGCTTCCATTTAGCCACAAGAGCATTAGTGAGGTAAGGCACTGATGTTGGGTGATTAGGCCAGGCTCGCAGTCGGCATTCCAATTCATCCCAAAGGTGTTTGATGGGGTTGAGGTCAGGGCTCTGTGCAGGCCAGTCAAGTTATTGTCATGCTGAAACGGGAAAGGGACAAATTGTTGCCACAAAGTTTGAAGCACAGAATCATCTAGAATGTCATTGTATGCTGTAGTGTTAAGATTTCCAAAGGCGCCTAGCCCGAACCATAAAAAACAGCCCCAGACAATTATTCCTCCTCCACCAAACATTACAGTTGGCACTGTGCATTCGGGCAGGTAGCGTTCGCCTGGCATCCGCCAAACCCAGATTTGGCCGTCAGACTGCCAGATGATGAAGCAAGATTCATCACTCCAGAGAACCCGTTTCCACTGCTCCAGAGTCCAATGGCGGTGAGCTTTACACCACTTCAGCCGACACTTGGCATTGCGCATGGTGATCTTAGGCTTGTGTGCGGCTGCTCGACCATGGAAACCCATTTCATGAAGCTCCCGAAGAACAGTTATTGTGCTGATTTTGCTTCCAGAGGCAGTTTGGAACTCTGCAGTGAGTGTTGCAACCGAGGACAGATGATTTTTAAGTGCTATGCGCTTCAGCACTCTGCGGTCCCGTTCTGTGCACTTGTGTGGCCTACCACTTCGTGGCTGAGACGTTGTTTCTCCTAGACGTTTCCACTTCACAATAACAGCACTTACAGTTGACCGGGGCAGCTCTAGCAGGGCAGAAATTTGATGAACTGACTTGTTGGAAAGGTGGCATCCTATGACGGTGCCATGTTGGAAGTCACTGAGCTCTTCAGTAAGGCCATTCTACTGCCAATGTTTGTCTATGGAGATTTCATGGCAATGTGCTCGATTTTATATACCTGTCAGCAACAGGTAACAGGCTGATTGGTCAGCTATTTGAGCCAGTAAAGGGGGCTTGACTATTCTTGGGTAGCAGAATGACTTTAGCTTCCCTCCAGGCCTGAGGGCACAGTTTCTTGTAGGCTTAGATTGAAGACATGGCAAATAGGAGTGGCAATATCGTCCGCTATTATCCTCAGTAATTTTCCATCCAAGTTGTCAGACGCTGATTCAAGCAGACAATAGCAGATAATCAACATAACTGTAGGGTCATTGGAACAGTCTTCACTGGCACAACGAACGAGACATCATAATATTCTGGACATTCTTCCGAACAGTATTTTACGCACGGGCTGTTTTTGTATCGGGTGCTATAGGTCTATCACAACAACTGTCACTTGACTGTCATTCAGAAAAATATTTCCTCAGCTGATGATGGTCGACAATATCACTAGGCCTAACTAAACAGCTGGATACAAAATGAGCACCCAACAAATATGTATATTAGCCTACACAAAGCCTATTGAAGAACCACATACTCTCCTTTTCATATAGAATACTCTTCCAAGCTTTAGTGTGCTGCTGACAACCTTTAAAAAAAGTGTATTTATTTATTTAACCAGGCAAGTCAGTTAAAAACAAATTCTTATTTCCAATGATGGCCTACCCCCGGACAACACTGGGCCAATTGTGCACCGCCCTATGGGACTCCCAATCACAGTTGGATGTGATACAGCCTGGATTCGAACCAGGGACTGTAGTGACACCTCTTACACTGAGATGCAGTGCCTCAGAATCTCTAATAATTAGCCTATCCTGAAAAACTCAATGTTCTGAAAAGTATTATTTTATTACTCTTATTTAATATTGATAATTAAATTATATCAAGCAAATTGAAAGAAAATGAATTATTACAAGGTTGAAATAGATTTTTTTGATATGAGGATGTTTATTGAATAATGAATGTATTATTAGACTTATAGATTAAATTTTTCAAGTTATTCGCCCAACCTTGTTTTATTTTTTGTCTAAAAGGAAGGCAACGATTGCAGTGCATTTTTATTTATTCATTTTATACAATATTCTGCCCATATGAACAAATGTATATACAATATTCTGCCCATATGAACAAATGTATATACAATATTCTGCCCATATGAACAAATGTATATACAATATTCTGCCCATATGAACAAATGTATATACAATATTCTGCCCATATGAACAAATGTATATACAATATTCTGTCCATATGAACAAATGTATATACAATATTCTGCCCATATGAACAAATGTATATACAATATTCTGCCCATATGAACAAATGTATATACAATATTCTGCCCATATGAACAAATGTATATACAATATTCTGCCCATATGAACAAATGTATATACAATATTCTGCTCATATGAACACATTTATTTTAGGACATGAGTGAACTCATATATCGAGAGCCTTCAGACAGGTTTAAACGAGTTTCCCCATAGTGCCATGGAGCCACCAGCGCACACACACATTGTTCCCCAGCCAATTGTGCACACACAGGCAGACGAAAGATTCACAGACAAAGGAGTTGACTTCTGCTGCAGCCTTCGCTATAAAATATATGGTACAAATCACATAGGAAATATGGAGGCAGGTTCCCAGCGTCACTGTCAGTGATTCAGTCTCTCTGATGTAAGAGGCTTTTCTTTTCTCGCCAAAGAGAGCAGATGGTGAAAAAATCTGAGTTTTATATGTTTGACAGGACGTAATCAGTGTTATACTACAGCACTGATCTCATCCTTGGTGGCCCAATTGTCCCTGACTGATATCACCCCCAAACCAACCTGCGATGACACATAAGCCACCATCTGTGATGACATCTATTGAGTCACAATGAAACTCTTTCAAATATAATCTAATATATAGATGATGATATGACAAATATTTTATTTGTAGCTGGGAAAGGCATTCTGTGAGTAGTTATGACTCGAGGAAATAAAAACCCCAGGATCCATTCAAAAAGACATTGAGGGCAAAACAGACCATAGATTAGAAAAGTTGGTATGGGGAGCAAGGCTGGGGCCTCTATGGAAATGCCTCCTACGACCAGGATATGGTTGAAAAGCTAGTCACACTCACAATGACCACCTACCTAGCTTGTCAATGAGCAGTTTTACTCCAGGCCCAGGTTACAGCTCATGGTCCCGTAGACCGGGCTGTGTTTTCTCCAGTGAGAGCGTGGCTAGGGGGAAGGGGGGGCTTATTATTGTTTTTGGAGTGGTTTCACTGGGATGCAGGCTGTGCTGTGGTAGGGTAGCCCAGCCGCTAAGTTCCGCGTTACAGCCGCATACTAACTAGGTCAGTATTACATGGCAACCAGGCTTAGCTTAACCCCGTTCTGCTGCTGCCGAGGTGATGCCTCCAATACGTTGCTCGTATATGCCTGGGGAATCACAATAGACTGAGCACATATCTGTGATGCAGCAGCACTGACTGCATCCTCTTTAGCCACAGGGTGTATATGACCATGCGGGGTGGGAGCAGGGTCGTCAGTCAGGACAAACACACACCGTTTTATACCACGCAGGTTTTAGATTCAGGGCTCACTCTGTCAGATCTTCAGAGAGAGAATGTTCAACAACAAGGGTCAAGAGTTGTGATCCATTCCGCAGAGCCCCTGGCTCAGGATCACACACTGGGCCAGTTATGTAACTGAGCTTAGAGTAAAGCCAGACAGAATGTGCTGGCAGTCATGGCCACTGCACTCCAGCCATTAGAGCAACAAAGCCTCCCCACTGGGTCCAATACACTAATACAGCCCGGGATGTGGCCTGTCACTTGCTAATGTGAGGTCATCTGCAGTGCCCTGTCACTGGGCTTCTTACTACACAGCACTCTCGCCTTCTTTCTTCCTCCCTGTCAAATAAAGCACACAGCTGGGCCGGTCTAGCATATACCAGATGAGCCCTGTCAGGTTTGGATACCATGCACCTACCTACAACCTGCACTCCAGAGCGAATTGCATGCACCACTAGATCAAGAGGCTAGCTTGTCACATTGTAGGAAAGAATAACAGTTTATTTCAGGTCTGAGCAAAGGACATCACTGCGTGAACTGATGCATCACTTTGGTGCCAACCACCTCGGCTCCCCCTCTGTGCTCTGCTAAACTGGTTCATAATGACATGACCCAATCACAGGGAAGGGAGGATATTGAGAGTGAGCTCCCCGGGTTTCCATTGATTGCCCCAGTAATTCTAACTTGTTCAATCAAACCTACAGGAAAAGGGAGATATTTGCTCTGTGATCCTTGAAAACAGAGAGCTTTTTCAACGGAATATCCCAAAATAAATTCAAGCACCTGAAACACATTTACACCAAGGCATGTTTTTGTATTCTTTCAAAAGGGCTCACAATCTCTCAATTCCTTCCTGACAAGAAATATGCAAACAAAATGTTATTGTAATTTGCTTAATCCACTGTATGAGAGCGCGAGACTAAAGGAATAGGCAGAAACAGCTGCACCCAAATCAATATTTAATTACAGACTGTTCCCATTCCATAGAGGACGAGGGTGAAGAATAAAAGTGCAACTTTGAAAACAGTGCACCTAAGAATTCACCCAAATAAACTATTGATATTTATGGAAAAAGGAATTAAAAAGGAAAAGGAATTAATCTGAGCATTATTGTTTTTGGTAGTATATTGATTTAACTGTGGAGCTAAATAATGGTAGTGTGATTACAGAGCTGTACCATTTCATATCAGAATACAATCATTAACTAAGTTGCTAAGATACAGCATTATGAAGCCCCCTATAATATCATCTGGGGCTCAATACTACTGTCTCTTAGCAACAGCTAGGTTTTCCACAGGCTTGAGATTAGTCTAATTTTTAGATTAAAATTCAGTGCTTAGTCACATGTACAGGGTTGCAGGTGTGATTGCAGGGTACAGTGAAAACATGCAGGACTAGGTGAAATAAAATGATGAAAATGGTAATAAAAACACATTTATCAGACATCCTACTGTCCTTGTACAGTTTATCTGTTCATCAAGCCCCCAGCCTATACACACGGAGACAGAAAGTGCAGTCGGCACTGTTTCCAATGCTACACTCCTAATTATTTAGTATTAATTTAGGGCAGGTGGACCACCTGTTTAGAGCCCCTGTCACACCCTGATCTGTTTCACCTGTCTTTGTGCTTGTTTCCACCCCCCATTTTTTACTTAATTAGGCAAGTCAGTTAAGAACAAATTCTTATTTACAATGATGGCCTACTGAGATGCAGTGCCTTAGACCGTTGCACCACTCGGATGTCTCCCATCTTCCCCCATTATCCTCCGTGTATTTATACCTCATTTTTTGCTTGTCTATTGCTAGTTCGCCCCGGTCAAGTCCTACCAGCATGTTCCTGTGTTTCCTGTGCTCTAGTTTTTGTTTTTCCTAGTCTTCCCAGTTCTGACCTTTCTGCCTGCCCTGACCCTGCCTGCCGTTCTATACCTGCCTGACTCTGATTTGGATTACAACTCTTTGCCTGCCTTGACTTACCTTTTGCCTGCCTCTTGTACTATAATAAACTCTTGAGACTTGTACTATCCGCTTCCTGTATCTGCATCTGGGTTTTAGCCAGAGCCGTGATAGCCCCACCTGTTTAGCAAGACATGTCACATATCAGTTTGCAAACAATGTAAACAAATATATATATCTGCATTCAAACATGGTATCTTTTTTGCTTTCTCGAGGCAGCTCCAAATGCAGGTGTTTCAGCCTAGCTTAGTGCTTTCTGTGGTGGTGGGGCAGCCAGCGGAAAATATGGAACGTAGAGGTTGGTAATGTTCTCTAGTTGCGCCGTGATTGGCTCAGTGTTCTGTCATTCATGGGGACACTACGTCACTGCAAAATCTATGGGGAGAGCTCAAAAATTCAAGCCCCTTGGGTGCTGCCATAGAGTTACCTTGGAAGTGCCCATACAAGAAGGCACTATGTCTTCTTGGGGCGGTAGCCTAGTGGTTAGAGCGTTGGACTAGTAACCGGAAGGTTGCAAGTTCAAACCCCCAAGTTGACAAGGTACAAATCTGTCGTTCTGCCCCTGAACAGGCACTTAACCCACTGTTCCTAGGCCATCATTGAAAATAAGAATTTGTTCTTAACTGACTTGCCTAGTTAAATAAAGATTTTTAAAAAGTCATTGGCCACAGATAAAATTTATGTCAAATCACGTCATTTCTACCGGACTGCTTTGACTGGACTGATCATGTCAACCACATACTTTCAAAATGTTAGCTAGCAAGCTAGACAAGCAGTCATCACATGAATGACCAAGAAGATAATGGCACTGGAGGGGATGGCTTACGTTTTACGGACTCCTAACCAATTGTGCTATTTTGTTCGTTTTTTCGCATTGTTGTAACTTTTTTGTACATAATGTTGCTGCTACCGTCTCTTAAGACCGAAAATAGCTTCTGGATATCAGAACAGTGATTACTCACCTCGAACTGGATGAAGATTTTTTATTTAATAATTCCGATACGAAGGATGTACTGCTTCTCTGAGACCAGGCCCAAATCCCTGCGTGATGAAAATATGGAAACACAGGGGGCGGAAATCAGGGTGCCTTAACTTCTTATGGCTGGGGGGCCGTATTGAGTAGCTTGGATGAATAAGGTGCCCAGAGTAAACTGCCTGCTACTCAGGCCCAGAAGCTAAGATGTTGCATATTATTAGTAGATTTGGATAGAAACCACTCTGAAGTTTCTAAAACTGTTTGAATGATGTCTATGAATATAACAGAACTCATATGGCAGGCAAAAACCAGAGGAAAAAATCCAACCAGAAAGTGAGAAATCTGAAGTTTGTAGGTTTTCAAGTCTTTGTGTTACGGCTTTCTAGTGGTGAAGGAGAGTCGGACCAAACTGCAGCATGTAGATTGCGATCCATGTTTATTTAAACAAACGTAAAACACGACTAAACATGAACACTACAAAAACAATAAACGTAACGAAAACCGAAACAGCCTATACTTGTGTAACCTAACACATAGACAGGAACAAGGACACTAAGGACAATCACCCACGACAAACTCAAAGAATATGGCTGCCTAAATATGGTTCCCAATCAGAGACAACGATAAGCACCTGCCTCTGATTGAGAATCACTCCAGACAGCCATAGACCTTGCTAGATAACCCCACTAGCTACAATCCCAAATATATACACACCAAAACCCCAAGACAAAACACACCACGATACAAAAACTCCATGCCACACCCTGGCCTGACCAAATACATAAAGATAAACACAAAATACTTTGACCAGGGCGTGACACTTTGCCTATCCAATCAATATACAGTGTAAAATTTGGTCCGATTGCACTTCCTAAGGCTTTCACTAGATGTCAGTCTTAGAACCTTGTTCAGGCTTGTTCAGGACTTCAGGCTTCTACTGTGAAGGGGGAGTGAATAAGAGCTGTTTGACTAAGGGGTCTGGCAGAATGCCATGAGCTACATCAGGCTCGCGCCCGTGAGAGTGAGCTGCGTTCCTTTTAATTTCTAAAGACAAAGGAATTGTACGGTTGAAACATTATTGAAGATTTGTTAAAAAAACATCCTAAAGATTGATTCTATACATCGTTTGACATGTTTGTACGAACTGTAATATAACCTTTTTGACTTTGTCTGGACTAAGTGCCTGCGCCTCTTGAAGTTGGATTTGTGAACTAAACGCGAACAAAAAGGTGGTATTTGGATATAAATGATGGACTTTATCGAACAAATCACACATGTATTGTGGAACTGGGATTCCTAGGAGTGCATTCCGATGAAGATCATCAAAGGTAAGTGAATATTTATAATGCTATTTCTGACTTCTGTTGACTCCACAACATGGTGAGTATCTGTATGGTGGGTATCTGTATGGTGCCTGAGCGCTGTACTCAGATTATTGCATGGTGTGCTTTTTCCGTAAAGCTTTTTTGAAATCTGAAACAGCGGTTGCATTAAGGAGAAGTATATCTTTAATTCCATGTAAAACACTTGTAATTTCATCAACATTTATGATGAGTATTTCTGTAAATTGATGTGGCCCTCTGCAAAATCATTGGATGTTTTGGAAGCAAAACATTACTGAACATAACGCGCCAATGTAAACTGAGATTTTTGGATATAAATATGAACTTTATATATGAATATGAAATATAACTTTTTGTGACAGCTCTCTTTGGCTGGAAAAATAGCTGTGTTTTTCTGTGAATTGGCGCTGACCTAACATAATCGCATGGTATGCTTTCGTTGGAAAGCCTTTTTGAAAATCGGACACTGTGGTGGGATTAACAACAAGTTTATCTTTAAAATGGTGTATAATACTTGTATGTTTGAGGAATTTTAATTATGAGATTTCTGTTGTTTGAGTTTGGCGCCCTGCACTTTCACTGGCTGTTGTCAAATCGATCCCGTTAACGGGATTTCAGCCGTAAGAGAATTTGTCGACGAGTGTGTAACTCACCTCTACCATCCGTTCTATTGGCCAACGTGCAATCACTGGAAAATAAACTGGATGATTCTACTTTCGAGACTATCCTACCAACAGGACATTGAAAACTGCAATATCTTACAGTATGTTTCATCAAGTCGTGGCTGAACAACGACACGGATAATATAAAGCTGGCTTGGATTTCCGTGCATCGGCAGGACAGAATAACTACGTCTGGTAAGACGAGGGGTGGGGGTGTGTGTCTATTTGTCAAAAACCGCTGGTGCACGATGTCTAATATTAAATAAGTCTCGAGGTTATGCTCAACTGGAGGTAGAGTACCTCATGATAAGCTGTATGTTGGCACTAAGACTGCACTCAATGAGCTGTGTAAGGTCAAAAGCAAACAAGAAAATGCTCATCCAGAAGCGGTGCTTGAAGTGGGGAGTTTAATGCAGGCAAACTAAAATCCGTTTAATGTTATTTCTCCCAGCATGTCACATACGCAACCAGAGGAAAAACAACTCTAGACCACCTTTACCCCACACACAGAAACGCATACAAAGCTAAAGGCTAGAGCTGCCACTTTCAAGGAGTGGGACACTAATCCGGATTCTTATAGGAAATCCCACTATGCCCTCAGACATACCATCAAACAGGCAAAGCATCAATACAGGACTAAAATGTAATCCTACTAAAGGGCTTGCAAACAATTACGGACTACAAATGGGAAACCCATGCCCGAGCTAACCAGTGACGTGAGCCTACCAGACAAGCTAAATATCTTTTATGCTTGCTTTGAGTCAAACAATATTGAAGCATGCATGAGAGCACCAGCTTTTCCGGATGACCGTGTGATCACGTCTCTCCGTAGCCGATGTGAGCAAGACCTTTAAACAGGTCAACATTCACAAGGCCGCGGGGCCAGGCGGATTACCAGGACGTGTACTCAAAGCATGCGCGGACCAACTAGCAAGTGTCTTCACTGACATTTTCAACCTCTCCCTGACCGAGTCTGTAATACCTGGGGTTGCACATTTTGGTGAATATTCAGAGGTGGAAACTTTCTGTGGGAATTAACAGGAATACATGGGAATTAACTGAAATATATGCAATATTAATTTTTTGCATTGGTTATATTTATCATATCATATGGAGACAGAAACATAATTGCAAATGATTAAACCTTGCAATAGAATTTAGTTACGAATTTAACTTTAATTAAATGAGTTGACTCTTCACATGGGATGATTTCACTGAACAACAAAAGGGAATATTGAATGATCCCCAATGATCCATCGCTTCTCCCAAAAATGTTTTCAACATACATCTGTAAAATGATAGTCTAGAAACTAAATCTTTGGTTGTCTTCCTCTCAGGCTTCCATGTCTTCTCCCCTGGACCTCATCAATGTCCACTTCTTGAACATCAGACTCTGAGGCCTAATTTTCACTGTCACTTTCCGAGGATGGCTCGTTGTCAGGCTCAAGCAGCTGCACCATTGAGAGCATCCTGGCCGGTTGCATCACCGCCTGGTATGGTAATTACTTGACATCTGACCGCAAGGCGCTACATAGGGTAGTGCATATGGACCAGTACATCCCTGGGGCCAAGCTTCCTGCCATCCAGGACCTATAGACTAGGCGGTATCAAAGGAAGACCCCAAAAAATGGTCAAAGACTCCAGTCACTCAAGTCATAGACTGTTCTCTCTCCAACCGCACGACAAGCAGTACCGGAGCGCCAAAAGGCTCCTTAAAAGCTTCATCTTCCAAGCCATTAGACTGCTGAACAATTAATCAAATGGCCAGCCGGACTATTTACATTGACACCGACCCCTTTGTATTTACACTGCTGCTACTCACTGTTCATTTCTATGCATAGTCACTTTACCCCTACCTCCATGTACACATTACCTTGACTAACCTGTACCTCCGTACCGGTACTCCCTGTATATAGCGTCATTATTGTTATTTTATTGCACATTTTATAGTTTAGTTTATTTAGTAAATATTTTCTTAACTCTTTCTCAAACTGCATTGTTTTTTAAGGGCTTGTAAGTAAGCATTTCAAAGTAAGGTCTACACCGGTTGTATACGGCGCATGTGACAAATTTTGAAATGTGTCAAAAGGTTGCAAAGTTCAAGGGGGCCGAATACTTTCGCAAGGCACTGTATGTGCAGTGTGCACATACTGTATGTGCTAATGAGCATATTTCAGCCTAATGGGTATAGGTCAAGTCATTATCACTAAGACGAGCTCACAGCTCAGTAGCTTTTGTTTTGACTGATGAGCCCTGTGGCCAAGGATATATTCCCTGTTTGTTGTTGGTCCCCTGTGGATTTTATTTTGGTAAAGAGCACAGTGGGGACACAGTAAAATATAGCTTCTTACAGACGAGTGAATTAAAAAGTAGCAACTTCCTACCAACAGGATCTAGTGGTCTGGGAGCCAAGCAGATTCTTATTGCAATATAGTGGTGCTACAAAGAGGAGCTCATCCTTCCTATGCAAGATAACTGAAACAGTACATCTCATACTGTGCTACATCCACAGAGTACCTCATCCTCAACTACTTTCAAATCAAATTTTATTAGTCACATGCGCCGAATACAACCGGTGTAGAACTTACAGTGAAATGCTTACTCAAGAGCACCTAACCAACAGTGCAGATTAAAAAAATATGGATAAGAATAAGAGAAAAGTTGAGGTAGTATGTACATGTAGGTAGGGTTAATTAAAGTAATGGCAACAGAGAGTGGCAGTGATGGGGGGGGGGGGGGTTGCGTTGCAATACAAATAGTCTGGGTAGCCATTTGACTAGATGTTCAGGAGTCTTATGGCTTGGGGGTAGACGCTGTTTAGAAGCCTCTTGGTGCTCCGGTACCGCTTGCCGTGTGGTAGCAGAGAGAACAGTCTATGACTAGGATGGCTGGAGTCTTTGACCATTTTTAGGGCCTTCCTCTGACACCGCCGGGTATAGAGGTCCTGGGTGGCAGGAAGCTTGGCCCCGGTGATGTACTGGGCCGTTCGCACTACCCTCTGTAGTGCCCTGCGTTCAGCTGTAGAACCTTTTGAGGATCTGAGGACCCATGCCAAATCTTTTCATTTGATAGACCCTGTTTTGGTCTTTATGAAGAGAACTGTTGCACTATTAGAGACACTTTACAGATCAGAAGTATGCTCATCCTAGACCCGATCAGTTCATATGTCCTTGAGGAAATGTGAAGAAATCCCAGGCAGGCAGCTCTGATCCAGACGTCTGCAATCCTACTACATCCTGGTCCTTCCCCAGGTTCCAGGCTGGATCAGGTCAGTATGCTGTGTTCTGGAACCAGTAGGTTATAAATGTAATCCAAGCCCTCGGTTCCTGGCCATGCAATTAAATAGGCCTAAGTGAGAACAACACACAGACACACTGACAAAGTTCCAATAGCAAATGTGATAGAATGCCAAAGTTAAATATGAGTAGGACTATGACTGTAATACAGAAAGGCTGGATGGTCCATCAGTATATGAGAGAAATCCCCTAAAGCGTGAGGCTGGGGGGTCTGGGAGCCAGCTAATCTGTGTAAATCACAGTGCTTACCAGCTGGGAGAGAGCTGGCCTGGCCTAGGTTAGACCACTGCTACATTAGCTGGGTTAGCACTGTTGGCTCAGACTGTCTGAGCAGGATCATATTATGTGTAGTAGTATTATTGTGTGAGGGCAGGGCTAGCCCCATATGTCCCTGCCCTCAGAATAACCCCCTGGCCTAGTTGATCCTTTACCCACTTCTCACTTGATCTATACTGCAGGGTTCCCCAACTGGCTGCCTGCAAGTGATTTTTTTTTCAGCACTATTTTTAAAAATAAATCTATTGGAAGAGGAGTTCTACTGAGATATCAGCCTCTCTAATGGAAGAGGAGTTCTACTGAGATATCAGCCTCTCTAATGGAAGAGGAGTTCTACTGAGATATCAGCCTCTCTAATGGAAGAGGAGTTCTACTGAGATATCAGCCTCTCTAATGGAAGAGGAGTTCTACTGAGATATCAGCCTCTCTAATGGAAGAGGAGTTCTACTGAGATATCAGCCTCTCTAATGGAAGAGGAGTTCTACTGAGATATCAGCCTCTCTAATGGAAGAGGAGTTCTACTGAGATATCAGCCTCTCTAATGGAAGAGGAGTTCTACTGAGATATCAGCCTCTACTGGGAAAGGAGTTCTACTGAGATATCAGCCTCTCTAATGGAAGAGGAGTTCTACTGAGATATCAGCCTCTAATGGAAGAGGAGTTCTACTGAGATATCAGCCTCTACTGGGAAAGGAGTTCTGCTGATATCTCAGTAGAACTCCTCTTCCAGAGCAGAGATGAGACTTTTTTATTTTTTGTTGGACATAAGACATTAAAAACACCAGCAAATCAGCTCTAAGTGATTTCTAATTATGGAAATCTGTTCCAAAGTATAATTTTCCAAAATTATTCCCATGCATAATAGAGAGATATTGGATCCTATACAAATGTAAACATGGTTTGAAATGGTTATGTTTTAGTCAATATGTTTGGGCTTCTTGTGGTCAATTTGCAGACTAAAACTTATTTGTAATTCTGTTCCGGCCCCCTGACCATCTGCTCAAGAAAAAAAAATCGTCCTGCGGCTGAACCTAGTTGATGATCCCTGCTGTATTGATTCATTTTTTTGTGGTAAATGAGAGAATGAGGCAAAAGGTGGACATTTTTATTCTACATAGGGTTGCAAAGCTACTGGTAATTTACCAAATATACTGGAATCTTCTGTCATTTTGGTAAATAACAGTTAATCTATGGTAACTTTGGTATTGTATACTTGAATAACGTTTTAAAAGTTATTATTTTATATCTGTGTCCATATTGTTTCTAGTGGATAGACCATATGGTTCAAGAGAAAATAGCCTTATTGAAAAAAGCACCTAATCAACAACGGAATTATCTTCAATGAACTCTGCAACTCTTCCAACTGTTCACAACTGCCACCAGTTTGGTGCCAAAACATATTGACATAGTAAAATAAATAAAAAAGTGCCTTAAAAAAATGTTAAGGATATTTAACGTTGAAACCCTCATTTGGTACTCACTAAGTTTATGGTTTTTACTTAGGATAATGTTTCACAGCTTTGTCATTCTATTTATTATTTTCAAATCTTATTTGAGTATTTTATATATACTTTACATGTGATAAGGCCACACAGAGGGCCAGATAAAATTACAGACACCTGTGATAATTTGAGGTACTCAAAGGCCACTAGATGTCATCTGATAAAATAAAAACTTGAAAGTTACCAAAAGTCTGGTTTACAGGTAAACTTTTAAAGTTTAGTAATATACCCTCCCTTTGTAACCCTAATCCTACAATGTGAGTCCTATGTACTGTATATCCTTACATTCATGTATAAAACAGCAACATACATGTTGAATGTTCTGAATGTTTGTCATAGACTTACTTTGGCACAATAAAATATAAAGCTACAGGTTGTTGACCTGCTGTATATTAAATAAATATATATATATACAGTTGAAGTCGGAAGTTTACATACACTTAGGTTGGAGTCATTAAAACTCATTTTTCAACCACTCCACAAATGTCTTGTTAACAAACTATAGTTTTGGCAAGTCGGTTAGGACATCTACTTTGTGCATGACACAAGTCATTTTTCCAACAATTGTTTACAGACCGATTATTTAACTTAGAATTCATTGAATCACAATTCCAGTGGGTCAGAAGTTTACATACACTAAATTGACTGTGCCTTTAAACAGCTTGGAAAATTCCAGAAAATGATGTCATGGCTTTAGAAGCTTCTGATAGGCTAATTGACATAATTTGAGTCAATTGGAGGTGTATGTGGATGTATTTCAAGGCCTACCTTCAAACTCAGTGCCTCTTTGCTTGACATCATGGGAAAATCAAAAGAAATCAGTAACTGTATTTGACCCTCTTTCTCCCCAATTTCATGATATGCAACTGCAATCCAATTACAATCTTGTCTCAACGCTGCAACTCCCCAACGGGCTCAGGAGAGGCGTTGAGTCATGCGTCCTCCGAAACATGACACGCCAATCCGTACTTAACACCCGCTCGCTTAACCTGGAAGCCAGCAGCACCAATGTTTTGGAGGAAACACCGTTCAACTGACAATTGAAGTCAGTCTGCAGACGCATGGCCAGCCACAAGCAGTCGCCAGAGCATGATGAGCCAAGTAAAGCCCCCCTGCCAAACCCTCCCTTAACCCGGATGACACTAGGCCAATTGTGCGCCACCTTATGGGACTCCCGGTCACAACCAATTGTGACACAGCCTGAGATCAAACCCGGGTCTATAGTGACGCCTTAGACCACTGCGCCATTCGGGAGGCCCAACCTGCTGTATATTCTGACAGCTGATTCACTGCCACTAGGCATTAGAAACACACGGATTTCAAGGATGTTTACTCAGATTTCTGACCAGCCACATCTCTTTCAAGGTTTAAAGTAAAAAATATGACAGCTATTTTTACCATGTTCCTAAGCTACACACGCTGCCTCTCTCCAAGTCACACTCTTTCCCACAAACTGTAAGGCTGCATCTGGGGCATTGTGTTGTTTAGTTCAAGATATGAGAACCAACAGAGGTATGGCAGCCCCACTGTCTCTTCCTACAAAGGCCAGGGGTATGGTGGCCTGGCTGGCCAGGCTGCTGAACAAGACCAGGTGGATAATGACTCCGCATGATGGATCCGGTATATCATAAACACTAGCTATTTGGAGCAGTTCGAACTCTACAACTTCCTGTGTGACAAGATAAATGTACATTTCAGAACAGTATCTTTATGCACAACAGTGTCTGCTAAATCAGTTATTCAAACAGATTTGACTTCTAAACTACATCTTCCTGAATTTTTGCCAAAGATGCAGTATATATGGACTCAAAAATGTCAATTAATTCTGGCTTGGTAGCTAGTAGCTATAAATATCCTTTCAAATAGCTCTTTGTTGACTGTTGCTGGGTGCTGTCGTCCTCCATCAGCACCGGCCTGTACCCTACCTGCTCAAAGCTCTCTCCTGGCCCCTTACTCTAGGTCTGAATTTGTCCTGCTAGGTGACCTAAACTGGGACACGCTTAAACCACATGACCAAGTCCTAAAGCAATGGGACTCCCCAACTCTTCCTCAGATTATTACCAATCCCACAAGGTATGACTTCAAACACCCAGAAAAGGCTATTCTCCTCGATGTTATCCTCACAAATAATCCTGATCAGTCTGGTGTTTTCTGTAATGACCTTAGTGATCACTGTTTTACAGCCTGTGTTCGTAATGGGTGCTCAGTGAAACGACCTGTCCTAATTTGTCATAGACGCTTGATAAAAAAACTTTAATTAGCAAGTCTTCCTTCATGAAGTCGCCTCTGTAAAATGGTATAAAATCAGCTTGAGCCCCCTGTCAGACACTTGGACCTTCTTTTTTGATATTGTTAACAAACATGCCAACATAAAGAACATGAGAATTAAAAACAGGTTCAGCCCCTGGGGCGACCGTGATCTTGCAGAGTTTCTTCATCTCAAGAATTCCATTTGGAGAAAGGCTCGGCACTACCATACTCAGGATGACTGGCTCTCGTTCAGGCAAATGAGAAATAAGCGCACTCAGGCTATCCGGAAGGCCAAAGTTAGTTACTTTAATGAGCAGTTCTCTCTCTGTGGGTCTAACCCCAAGAAGTTCTGGAAAACAGTTAAAGACCTGGAGAATAAACCCTCCTCCTCACAGCTGCCCATGTCCCTTAATGTTGATGATGTGGTTGTTACTGACAAGAAGCACATGGCTGAGCTCTTTAAAATCACCACTTCATTAAGTCAGGATTAATATTTGACTCAGCCATGCCTCCTTGCCCGTCCAACATTTCCTCATCTCCCACCCCTTCTAATGTGACTATCTCCGATGCTTCTCCCTCTTTTCCCCCTGCCATGTTTCTCCCTGCAGGCAGTCACTGAGTCTGAGGTGCTAAAGGAGCTCCTTAAACTTGACCCCCAAAAAACATCTGGGTCAGATGGTTTAGACCCTTTCTTTTTTAAGGTTGCTGCCCTATGTCCATCCTCTCTGGAGAGGTTCCCATTGCTTGGACACCAGTCACAGTTCATCCAATATTTAAGGGGGAGATTAAGCTGATCCTAACTGTTATAGGCCTATTTCTATTTTGCCCTGTTTATCAAAAGTGATGGAAAAACTTGTCAATAATCAACTAACTGTCTTTCTAGATGTCTATACTATTCTCTCGGGTATGCAATCTGGTTTCTGCTCAGATTATGGATGCGTCACTGCAACCTTTAAGGTCCTCAATGATGTCAACGTTGCCCTTGATTCTAAGCAATATTGTGCTGCTTTTTTGATACGGCAGACCATTCCATTCTTGTGGGCCGGCTACGGAGTATTGGTGTCTATGAGAGTTCTTTGGCCTGGTTCGCTAACTACCGCTCTCAACAAGTGCAGGGTATAAAGTCAGAAACTCTGCCCTCTCAGTCACTGCCCGTCACCAAGGAAGTACCCCAAGGCTCGATCCTAGGCTCCACGCTCTTCTTAATTTACATCAAAAACATAGTGCAGGTAGTAGGAAGCTCTCTCATCCATTTATATGCAGATGATACAGTCTTATACTCAGCTGGCCCCTCCCTAGATTTTGTGTTAAATGCTCTACAACAAAGATTTCTTCGTGTCCAATAAGCTTTCTCTGCCCTTAACCTTGTTCTGAACACCTCCAAAACAAAGGTCATGTGGTTTGGTAAGAAGAATGCTCCTCTTTCCACAGGTGTGATTACTACCTCTGCGAGTTTAGAGCTTGAGGTAGTCACCTCATACAAGTACTTGGGAGTATGGCGAGACGGTGCGCTGTCCTTCTCTCAGCACATATCAAAGCTGCAGGCTTAAGTAACATCTAGACTTGGTTTCTTCTATCGTCATCGCTCTTCTTTCACCCCAGCTGCCAAACTAACCCTAATTCAGATGACCATCCTACCCATGCTAGATTACGGAGACATAATTTATAGATCGGCAGGTAAGGGTGCATTCGAGCGGCTAGATGTTCTTCACCATTCGACCATCAGATTTGCCACCAATGCTCCTTATAGGACACATCACTGCACTCTATAGTCCTCTAAACTGGTCATCTCGGTATACCTGTTGCAAGACCCACTGGTTGATGCTTATTTATAAAACTCTTTAGGCCTCACTCTCCCCTATCTGAGATATCTACTGCAGCCCTCATCCTCCACAAACAACATCCGTTCTGCCAGTCACATTCTGTTAAAGGTCCCCAAAGCACACACACATCGCTGGGTCGCTCCTCTTTTCAGTTCTCTGCAGCTAGCAAAAGGAACGAGCTGCAACAAACTCTCAAACTGGACAGTTTTATCTCAATCTCTTCATTCAAAGACTCAATCATGGGCACTCCTATTGACCATGTGTGGCTGCTAAGTATGATGTATTGTTGTCTCTACCTTCTTGCCCTTTGTGCTGTTGTCTGTGCCAAATAAAAATTTGTACCATGTTGTGCTGCTCCCATGTTGTTATGTTGCTGCCTTGCTATGTTGTTGTCTTGGGTCTCTCTTTATGTAGTGTTGTCTCTTGTTGTGTGATGTGTGTTTTGTCCAATAATTAATACAATAATTATATTGTATTATATATATTATATTTATTTTTAATCCCAGGCCCCCGTCCCCGCAGGAGGCCTTTTGGTAGGCAGTCATTGTAAATAAGAATTTGTTCTTAACTTCTTGGTGACAGGGGGACAGTATTGAGTAGCTTGGATGAATAAGGTGCCCAAAGTAAACTGCCTGCTACTCTGTCCCAGTTGCTAATATATGCATATTATTAGTAGTATTGGATAGAAAACACTCTGAAGTTTCTAAAACGGTTTGAATGATGTCTGAGTATAACAGAACTCATATGGCAGGAGAAAACCTGAGAAAAATCCAACCTGAGAAAAATCCAACCCGGAATTGGGAAATCTGAGGCTTGTAGTTTTTCAACTCTTTGCCATTCCAATATACTGTGTAAATGGGGTCATATTGCACTTCCTAAGGCTTCCACTAGATGTCAAGTCTTTATAACGTTGTTTCAGGCTTCTACAGTGAAGTGGGGGCGAATGAGAGGGGATTGAGCCAGGTGTCTGGCAGAGTGCCACAGGCTCTAAGGTGTGGTCACGAGAGAGTTGCTTTTCTACAGACATTGGAATTCTCTGGTTGGAACATTATTGAACATTCATGATAAAAACATCCTAAAGATTGATTCTATACTTAGTTTGACGAGTTTCTACGGGCTGTAATATAACTTTTTGAACTTTTCGTCCAACGTTCGGTTGAACCTGAATGCTCCTTTAACAAAAGAAGCTATTTGGACATAAATTATTAACTTTATCGAACAAATGCAACATTTATTGTGGAACTGGGATTCCTGTGAGTGCATTCCGATGAAGATCAAAGGTAAGTGAATATATAATGCTATTTCTGAATAATGTTGACTACACAATATGGCAGATATATTTTTGGCTGCTTTGTTGTCTGAACGCTGTACTCAGATTATTGCATGGTTTGCTTTTTCGGTAAAGCTTTTTTGAAATCTGACACAGCGGTTAAGGAGAAGTATATCTCTAATTCCATGTATAACACTTGTATTTTCATCAACATTTATGGTGAGTATTTCTGTGAATTGATGTGGCTCTCTGCACAATCACCGCATGTTTCAGAACTACTGAACGTAACGCGCCAATGTAAAATGAGATTTTTTTATATAAATATGCACTTTTTCACGAACAAAACATGTATTGTGTAACATGAAGTCCTATGAGTGTCATCTGATGAAGATCAAAGGTTAGTGATAAATTCTTATCTCTATTTGTGCTTTTTGTGACTCCTCTCTTTGGCTGGAAAAATGGCTGTGTTTTTCTGTGAGTTGGTGGTGACCTAACAATCGTTTGTGGTGCTTTCGCTGTAAAGCATTTTTTTTTTATCAGATACTGTGGCTGGATTAACGAGAATGTTATCTTTAAAATGGTGTAAAATACTTGTATGCTTGAGGAATTTTAATTATGAGATTTTAGTTGTTTTGAATTTGGCGCCCTGCACTTTCACTGGCTGTTGGCGAGGTGGGACGCTACCGTCCCACATATCCCAGAGAGGTTAACTGACTTGCCTAGTTAAATCAAATGAAAATAGGTGTCTAGTGTTTCATTCCCAGTGCCATTAGTGCCAATGGGAAGCGAGAGCTCTTACCTGTCACAGAGGTGGTTGACAGCTCCGTAGGAGTCACAGCCACAGGGTATGCAGCCGGTGGTGCCATTGGTGAAGTGTCCTTCCTCACAGTCCTCACAAAGCAGCCCAGTGTACCCTGACATGCAGAAACACTGACCTGTCTTCTTGTCACAGTCATCCACATCTAGAGCCCCCTCACTGCTGCAGTTACACAGAGACTCTGCAGGGACAGACAGCAAGAAAGAGGGGGAGACTGTTATATTACACCACCACTAGGATATTCTGTAAATACACACACACACAATGAGAGGCGCCAGATATCTGCATGACCGTGTAGACTCTGCTAAGTGGGCATGTATTATTTATTTGAGCTCAGGCATGATGAGCATAGAGTCTGACTGTTTCTCAGAGAGAGATGGAGGGGAAGGAGGAGGATGCAGTGGATGTGGTAGGATACAGACTGCTGTTGTTGGAGTATGAGATGACTGTTGTATCTCCCAGAAAAAACAGAGTAATGACATGCAGAGGAAATACCAGGCTGCCATTGGTGTGGTGTTGAGCACATGTGGGCTGTTCTTACAGGAGAGGAGACAGGTTGCTGTTATTCACACAGTCTAATTTCCAGGAATGATGTGGGAAGCAGGCAGGGCTGCTGCATACTGTAAACCATTATAAAATATTGTACATTGAAAGCTGAGAACAAAACAGAGGATTGTGGAAATGGTTAATTGTTGAATATGTGTCATATTATACACATGACTAGTGAAAATGAACAGTTGGACATTGATAGTGTGTTGACTAGGTTGCTTGTCCTTGCATGGTCCGTGTAGGAGATTGAAACTGTGAATGATGGGTTTGAAATAGAAGTGTCCCCTATGATCCAACAGGGTACTGTTTTACAAGCGGCACGGTTGGTGGTGCCACTGACTCGAGGTGCCAAAAGATTAAATATCAATCAAATCAAATCAACGGAAGGCACTTTCTTTACGTCATTTCCGGTCACAACTTGCAGGCTTGTTTTCGAGTTGCTGTGCGTTTTGTTGCTAACCTGTTTTGCTACCTGACAACTTTACGGTTTTCACTTTTTAATTACCGTTCATATATTTATTTATTTTTTCCTCAACTTTTTCACTCCGGACGCTTTATCTGGACACGATTCGTCAGGACCTCCAACAGCCGAAGCTAAGTAGTAACATTAACATGATGACTTCTAATTGCAGCCGCTGTACTCGGCTTACGGCGAGGATAGCTGTGCTGCAAGCCCAGCTTCAGACGCAATCGTTAGGCAAGGGTAATTTCAGTGTAGGAAAGGATGAAATAGCGTCTGTGGCACCAGTAAGTACAGATAGTAGTGTAAATCCCCTGGCACAGTCCCCGCAGCCGGACAACTTTCTCACGGTTTCTGGAAGGAAATGCTGTAGGAACGCTCAACCGGTGTCGCTCATTCAGCCGACAGAAACTTTCAACCGGTTTTCCCCATTAAGCAGCGGGTCGGAGTCAGAGGCCGATTCTTCTCTGGTCTCTACTCCTCCCGTTACGGGGTCTGAGACGCCGAAGCTTCCCACCATTAGCTCTGACAAATTGAAAACTCTAGTCATTGGCGACTCCACTACCCGCAGTATTAGACTTAAAGCGAATCATCCAGCGATCATACACTGTTTACCCGGGGGCAGGGCTACCGACGTTAAGGCTAATCTGAAGATGGTGCTGGCTAAAGCTAAAACTGGCGAGTGTAGAGAGTATAGAGATATTGTTATCCACGTCGGCACCAACGATGTTAGGATGAAACAGTCAGAAATCACTAAGCGCAACATAGCTTCTGCGTGCATATCAGCTAGAAAGATGTGTCGGCATCGAGTAATTGTCTCTGGCCCCCTCCCAGTTAGGGGGAGTGATGAGCTCTACAGCAGAGTCTCACAACTCAATCGCTGGTTGAAAACTGTTTTCTGCCCCTCCCAAAAGTTAGAATTTGTAGATAATTGGCCCTCTTTCTGGGACTCACCCACAAACAGGACCAAGCCTGACCTGCTGAGGAGTGACGGACTCCATCCTAGCTGGAGGGGTGCTCTCATCTTATCTACCAACATAGACAGGGCTCTAACTCCTCTAGCTCCACAATGAAATAGGGTGCAGGCCAGGCAGCAGGCTGTTAGCTAGCCTGCCAGCATAGTGGAGTCTGCCATTAGCACAGTCAGTGTAGTCAGCTCAGCTATCACCATTGAGACCGTGTCTGTGCCTCGACCTAGGTTGGGCAAAACTAAACATGGCGGTGTTCGCCTTAGCAATCTCACTAGGATAAAGACCACCTCCATTCCTGTCATTACTGAAAGAGATCATGATACCTCACATCTCAAAATAGGGCTACTTAATGTTAGATCCCTTACTTCAAAGGCAATTATAGTCAATGAACTAATCACTGATCATAATCTTGATGTGATTGGCCTGACTGAAACATGGCTTAAGCCTGATGAATTTACTGTTTTAAATGAGGCCTCACCTCCTGGCTACACTAGTGACCATATCCCCCGTGCATCCCGCAAAGGCGGAGGTGTTGCTAACATTTACGATAGCAAATTTCAATTTACAAAAAAAAAAATGACATTTTCGTCTTTTGAGCTTCTAGTCATGAAATCTATGCAGCCTACTCAATCACTTTTTATAGCTACTGTTTACAGGCCTCCTGGGCCATATACAGCGTTTCTCACTGAGTTCCCTGAATTCCTATCGGACCTTGTAGTCATAGCAGATAATATTCTAATCTTTGGTGACTTTAATATTCACATGGAAAAGTCCACAGACCCACTCCAAAAGGCTTTCAGAGCCATCATCGACTCAGTGGGTTTTGTCCAACATGTCTCTGGACCCACTCACTGTCACAGTCATACGCTGGACCTAGTTTTGTCCCATGGAATAAATGTGGTGGATCTTAATGTTTTTCCTCATAATCCTGGACTATCGGACCACCATTTTATTACGTTTGCAATTGCAACAAATAATCTGCTTAGACCCCAACCAAGGAACATCAAAAGTCGTGCTATAAATTCACAGACAACACAAAGATTCCTTGATGCCCTTCCAGACTCCCTCTGCCTACCCAAGGACGCCAGAGGACAAAAATCAGTTAACCACCTAACTGAGGATCTCAATCTAACCCTGCGCAATACCCTAGATGCAGTTGCACCCCTAAAAACAAAAAAAATGTCTCATAAGAAACTAGCTCCCTGGTACACAGAAAATACCCGAGCTCTGAAGCAAGCTTCCAGAAAATTGGAACGGAAATGGCGCCACACCAAACTGGAAGTCTTCCGACTAGCTTGGAAGGACGGTACCGTGCAGTACCGTAGAGCCCTTACTGCTGCTTGATCATCCTATTTTTCTAACTTAATTGAGGAAAATAAGAACAATCCGAAATTCCTTTTTAATACTGTCGCAAAGCTAACTAAAAAGCAGCATTCCCCAAGAGAGGATGACTTTCACTTTAGCAGTGATAAACTCATGAACTTCTTTGAGGAAAAGATTATGATTATTAGAAAGCAAATTACGGACTCCTCTTTAAACCTGCGTATTCCTCCAAACCTCAGTTGTCCTGAGTCTGCACAACTCTGCCAGGACCTAGGATCAAGAGAGACGCTCAAGTGTTTTAGTACTATATCTCTTGACACAATGATGAAAATAATCATGGCCTCTAAACCTTCAAGCTGCATACTGGACCCTATTCCAACTAAACTACTGAAAGAGCTGCTTCCTGTGCTTGGCCCTCCTATGTTGAACATAATAAACGGCTCTCTATCCACTGGATGTGTACCAAACTCACTAAAAGTGGCAGTAATAAAGCCTCTCTTGAAAAAGCCAAACCTTGACCCAGAAAATATAAAAAACTATCGGCCTATATCGAATCTTCCATTCCTCTCAAAAATTTTAGAGAAGGCTGTTGCGCAGCAACTCACTGCCTTCCTGAAGACAAACAATGTATACGAAATGCTTCAGTCTGGTTTTAGACCCCATCATAGCACTGAGACGGCACTTGTGAAGGTGGTAAATGACATTTTAATGGCATCGGACCGAGGCTCTGCATCTGTCCTCGTGCTCCTAGACCTTAGTGCTGCTTTTGATACCATCGATCACCACATTCTTTTGGAGAGATTGGAAACCCAAATTGGTCTACACGGACATGTTCTGGCCTGGTTTAGATCTTATCTGTCGGAAAGATATCAGTTTGTCTCTGTGAATGGTTTGTCCTCTGACAAATCAACTGTAAATTTCGGTGTTCCTCAAGGTTCCGTTTTAGGACCACTATTGTTTTCACTATATATTTTACCTCTTGGGGATGTTATTCGAAAACATAATGTAAACTTTCACTGCTATGCGGATGACACACAGCTGTACATTTCAATGAAACATGGTGAAGCCCCAAAATTGCCCTCGCTAGAAGCATGTGTTTCAGACATAAGGAAGTGGATGGCTGCAAACTTTCTACTATTAAACTCGGACAAAACAGAGATGCTTGTTCTAGGTCCCAAGAAACAAAGAGATCTTCTGTTGAATCTGACAATTAATCTTAATGGTTGTACAGTCGTCTCAAATAAAACTGTGAAGGACCTCGGCGTTACTCTGGACCCTGATCTCTCTTTTGAAGAACATATCAAGACTATTTCGAGGACAGCTTTTTTCCATCTACGTAACATTGCAAAAATCAGAAACTTTCTGTCCAAAAATGATGCAGAAAAATTAATCCATGCTTTTGTCACTTCTAGGTTAGACTACTGCAATGCTCTATTTTCCGGCTACCCGGATAAAGCACTAAATAAACTTCAGTTAGTGCTAAATACGGCTGCTAGAATCCTGACTAGAACCAAAAAATTTGATCATATTACTCCAGTGCTAGCCTCTCTACACTGGCTTCCTGTCAAAGCAAGGGCTGATTTCAAGGTTTTACTGCTAACCTACAAAGCATTACATGGGCTTGCTCCTACCTATCTCTCTGATTTGGTCCTGCCGTACATACCTATACGTACGCTACGGTCACAAGACGCAGGCCTCCTAATTGTCCCTAGAATTTCTAAGCAAACAGCTGGAGGCAAGGCTTTCTCCTATAGAGCTCCATTTTTATGGAACGGTCTGCCTACCCATGTCAGAGACGCAAACTCGGTCTCAACCTTTAAGTCTTTACTGAAGACTCATCTCTTCAGTGGGTCATATGATTGAGTGTAGTCTGGCCCAGGAGTGGGAAGGTGAACGGAAAGGCTCTGGAGCAACGAACCGCCCTTGCTGTCTCTGCCTGGCCGGTTCCCCTCTTTCCACTGGGATTCTCTGCCTCTAACCCTATTACAGGGGCTGAGTCACTGGCTTGCTGGGGCTCTCTCATGCCGTCCCTGGAGGGGGTGCGTCACCTGAGTGGGTTGATTCACTGTTGTGGTCATCCTGTCTGGGTTGGCGCCCCCCCCCCCCTTGGGTTGTGCCGTGGCGGAGATCTTTGTGGGCTATACTCAGCCTTGTCTCAGGATGGTAAGTTGGTGGTTGAAGATATCCCTCTAGTGGTGTGGGGGCTGTGCTTTGGCAAAGTGGGTGGGGTTATATCCTTCCTGTTTGGCCCTGTCCGGGGGTGTCCTCGGATGGGGCCACAGTGTCTCCTGACCCCTCCTGTCTCAGCCTCCAGTATTTATGCTGCAGTAGTTTATGTGTCGGGGGGCTGGGGTCAGTTTGTTATATCTGGAGTACTTCTCCTGTCCTATTCGGTGTCCTGTGTGAATCTAAGTGTGCGTTCTCTAATTCTCTCCTTCTCTCTTTCTTTCTCTCTCTCGGAGGACCTGAGCCCTAGGACCATGCCCCAGGACTACCTGACATGATGACTCCTTGCTGTCCCCAGTCCACCTGGCCATGCTGCTGTTCCAGTTTCAACTGACCTGAGCCCTAGGACCATGCCCCAGGACTACCTGACATGATGACTCCTTGCTGTCCCCAGTCTACCTGGCCATGCTGCTGCTCCAGTTTCAACTTCCACCTGACTGTGCTGCTGCTCTAGTTTCAACTGTTCTGCCTTATTATTATTCGACCATGCTGGTCATTTATGAACATTGAACATCTTGACCATGTTCTGTTATAATCTCCACCCGGCACAGCCAGAAGAGGACTGGCCACCCCACATAGCCTGGTTCCTCTCTAGGTTTCTTCCTAGGTATTGGCCTTTCTAGGGAGTTTTTCCTAGCCACCGTGCTTCTCCACCTGCATTGCTTGCTGTTTGGGGTTTTAGGCTGGGTTTCTGTACAGCACTTTGAGATATCAGCTGATGTACGAAGGGCTATATAAATAAATTTGATTTGATTTGATTTGAGTTCAATTGCAGTTTACAGCGGAACATCTGTAAACACCTTCAAACTTTCAGAACACTGTACTCTATTGTTGTGCCATCTTCTCAGACATCAGCTTGGCCATTCGAGACGACTTAATGTCATTTTCTGAAACAGTCGCCTCCTCCTCAGATTAGCCCTCCATCTCTGGCCACTGTTCCAGCTTTATGTAATAGGGAAAGGGCACGGTTATGCAAGCATGGAGAGCACTGTCAGCTTTCCGTTTGTTCACTGAAGTCATCTTCCCTGCACAACTGTCAGCCAAGATCACACCCAAGACTCTGAGATCTAGGGCCGTGCAGCTCCCTCTCTCTCTCACACACACAATTATAACCATGTTACACACAAATAAATAGCACTGAGCTACTGTAGGATCCATCACAAGTTACTCGTCACTTCCTATCTGGGCACAAAGCACGGAGGAAGAGAGGTTAACCTTGGAACCAAATTATGCAATAATAAGTACAGGTGCAAACCACATAGTATAAGAATGGAGGATCAAAAACCCATGTCATGTGTGTGCAGAGGAAATGTGCACATGACTGATGTCTGTGTTCAATTTCAAAGCAGCAGAAAATTGGTTTGAGGGGAAATGTAAAGCACAGTGAAAAAAGGAGATGAGGAAATGTAAGCACAGTGAAAAAAGGAGATGAGGAAATGTAAGCACAGTGAAAAAAGGAGATGAGGAAATGTAAGCACAGTGAAAAAAGGAGATGAGGAAATGTAAGCACAGTGAAAAAAGGAGATGAGGAAATGTAAGCACAGTGAAAAAAGGAGATGAGGAAATGTTAGCACAGTGAAAAAAGGAGATGAGGAAATGTTAGCACAGTGAAAAAAGGAGATGAGGAAATGTAAGCACAGTGAAAAAAGGAGATGAGGAAATGTAAGCACAGTGAAAAAAGGAGATGAGGAAATGTAAGCACAGTGAAAAAAGGAGATGAGGAAATGTAAGCACAGTGAAAAAAGGAGATGAGGAAATGTAAGCACAGTGAAAAAAGGAGATGAGGAAATGTAAGCACAGTGAAAAAAGGAGATGAGGAAATGTAAGCACAGTGAAAAAAGGAGATGAGGAAATGTAAGCACAGTGAAAAAAGGAGATGAGGAAATGTAAGCACAGTGAAAAAAGGAGATGAGGAAATGTAAGCACAGTGAAAAAAGGAGATGAGGAAATGTAAGCACAGTGAAAAAAGGAGATGAGGAAATAAATGTAAGCACAGTGAAAAAAGGAGATGAGGAAATGTAAGCACAGTGAAAAAAGGAGATGAGGAAATGTAAGCACAGTGAAAAAAGGAGATGAGGAAATGTAAGCACAGTGAAAAAAGGAGATGAGGAAATGTTAGCACAGTGAAAAAAGGAGATGAGGAAATGTTAGCACAGTGAAAAAAGGAGATGAGGAAATGTTAGCACAGTGAAAAAAGGAGATGAGGAAATGTAAGCACAGTGAAAAAAGGAGATGAGGAAATGTAAGCACAGTGAAAAAAGGAGATGAGGAAATGTAAGCACAGTGAAAAAAGGAGATGAGGAAATGTAAGCACAGTGAAAAAAGGAGATGAGGAAATGTAAGCACAGTGAAAAAAGGAGATGAGGAAATGTAAGCACAGTGAAAAAAGGAGATGAGGAAATGTAAGCACAGTGAAAAAAGGAGATGAGGAAATGTAAGCACAGTGAAAAAAGGAGATGAGGAAATGTAAGCACAGTGAAAAAAGGAGATGAGGAAATGTTAGCACAGTGAAAAAAGGAGATGAGGAAATGTTAGCACAGTGAAAAAAGGAGATGAGGAAATGTTAGCACAGTGAAAAAAGGAGATGAGGAAATGTAAGCACAGTGAAAAAAGGAGATGAGGAAATGTAAGCACAGTGAAAAAAGGAGATGAGGAAATGTAAGCACAGTGAAAAAAGGAGATGAGGAAATGTTAGCACAGTGAAAAAAGGAGATGAGGAAATGTTAGCACAGTGAAAAAAGGAGATGAGGAAATGTAAGCACAGTGAAAAAAGGAGATGAGGAAATGTAAGCACAGTGAAAAAAGGAGATGAGGAAATGTCCATCTTCCTCATAGCAATTAGTTCCATCAAAGTGAAGCAGTGTGGCTGCATGGTTCAAGTATGCAGACGGACACATGTGACAGAGATGATTCAAAACAACCTGCTGCTGTAAAATGACCTCTGTCTGAAGTTACACACCCTCCTATGACAGTGTTTATTCTACTAACAAAAAACATGGGAGGGTGGTACCACCTCTCCAACTGTAGGCTACTGTGCTTTAAACTCCAGAACATGTGGGAAGCATAGAATGTGATATTTTATCACCATGATTTTCATTGAATGATTGGGAGCGGTAAAAAGAAAGACATTACATGTCAACACACTAACAGTGACACAGCAGAAATGTGTTCCATCAGGAAGAGAATTTGTGTCAGTGAGGTGAGGCATTAACCCAGGTTGTTGATATTGTTATCAGAGTGACCTTTACCCGAAAACAACGGAGCCTCGACAAGGTTGTAGAATCGCTGACTAGTTAACTACCCCCAAATCGGACTGGTGGCTGCGCATAATTTCATAGTCCCCTGATACTCACCTGGGAGGCCATTTTATACAGTGACAAATAGCTATTTCACAAGTGTTGCCCACCCCAAACTCCACAAAGGCTCTGTCGGGACGTTTATCATCTGCGATGCATACGAATAGCGAAGCAGCGGAGGTGAGAGACAAGCCGCTGAACATATAGCAGTGCTGGCTCATTCATGTCTTGATCTGGTCATTTTGATTGGATGCGGAGTAGCACATTCCCCTATCCCTCTTCCGTGGTCTAAGGATGTTGAATAGACACAAAGGGATCAGACCACTATCCAAACGGACATGTGTTATTGTCTGCTTGTATGAAAAATACAATCTCATGGTTTTATGCGGACAAGGAGAAGTCTGGGAATGGATAACTAAAAACATTGCTTAAATGCCGTCCCCTCCTATCCAATCACCATAATATCTGACACACTTGTCACATAGCCTACCTCAGAATAAGGGCAACATCTCTGTGAGCACAAAACGTAGCCTATAGCCTATTCATATTGCGCAATTGGTAAATATTGAACTGGAATGTTGTAATTAATATGGATCATTCGGTTATTTGATAATTTTACAAGGAGACTGCCGTCCATGGTTTGAGGTCCATGATCTATTGTTTCTACAAGCTGTCAGTTTCTTAGCCCGCCTGTGCTCTGCGTCAAAAGCCATAATACCGACATTGTTTTGACTGGGCCTTTGGCCACATATGAATTGAGATTCTGCATCAAAAGGGCAATTTCTGCAAACCTAGGTGAATGTGTGAGGCGATTAATTAAAGTCCAGAGACTCAATCCGTTCATATATCAGTCTATTTATAATTACGTGTAACCAGGTGTGGCAGTCTAAGGATATTCTGTACAATACACAAGATCAAATGACAATTACATGCTTCTTAGAACATTATATATTTTATTATCACACCCAAGAGCAAACATAGGCTACTCACCTTGACCATTCTCGGAGGATGAAATCGATGCATCGATGTTATCTGAAGACCATGCATCATTAGACGTCCGCTGAGAAACCATGGAGACCATGTTCGTTTTTTCTGGAGGAAAAACTGATGCTTGCCCATCAGCAGATATTTTGCTTGAATTGGATGTTCTGGAGCTCAAAAACGTATTTTTTTTTCTAGTGTTGAAAATCATTTCTGTGCTTGGCCTTGGGGTTGTAGGGTCAGTTGTTGGTGGCTGAATGGTGGTTGCAGTTGGCGAGACAGGAGTCGTGGAGACCCGTATCGTTTTGCTGGCCACTCCGGTGAAACCAATAGTAGGGGACGGCGTGAGCCCATTTAGTTGGCCGAGCACAAACCTGCCCTCAGGTAAACGATTAGGCAATGTGGTGTAGAGCGGTTCCAAGCTCTCGGAGGCTGAGCGAGGCTTCCTGGAGATAGGCGAAGCATCGTAGGAGTTGACGCGAGGTGCAGCATCAGAAAATCCAATATACAAAATAAATAGCAAAGCCAGGGATATGTACATCATTAAGGTCGTTAACCTCATATTAAATTTCAGCTCTCCATGTAAAGCCCTACTTAGTAGGGTCTGTCTCAGACCTTTCCCTGAATGGACTAGCTCGCGTACTCGACTCCACCATTAACGTCCTCAGCGGCTATTCTCAGTGATTGTGAACCGAACTACCCGCAGTTTCTTGGCTTCACTTTCTGTTCAGCCTAGCACAGCGCAATGAAACGCTCTAAATTGTTACACTCTTCAGCCAATGAGGACATTGATGGGAGGTCTCGTGGTATATTAAGGTGCGTTTGTTTTCCTTTCGTGAAGGCATTTGATTGGTTCAATGCGTAGCCTAATCTGAGCGAGTGCACATTGAGTGCAATGAGAAGTCTGTTTTACTTTTCCTTATTAGTCCAAAAATAACATCATTGGATACACTTAAACAAATAATAATATTACATTCTAAGATTACATTACTTTTTGTTCCTAGGCTGCGAGCCTACATCAATTCGATTCTGGGACATTCGGCCTAGGCTAGGCTACTCAATAAATAACATAAATAACATGTATAAAAAGTGAGTGTAGGCCAAAAAAGTTCATTTAACCCATACTACCGACTAGGGTCCCCAGAGGGGATCTTTTTTTTAAAATATTTTGTTTTATCATAACCCAAATGTGTTTGTTTTTTATTCTTCTGATTTTTCATGACTTTGTCAACCAACTTGATCTAAATCATTATTTAATGTTTCTGTACTTTAAAAAAAATCTAATCCTCTGGGGTAATTTTGACCCCAGCCCAAAACACAAATTCTGCCTATGGTAATTTGATAGATATGTCCTTTATTTGAATTTAGGTTTCTCTGGAGACATAATAACAAGTTATCCATATCACCAGAGGGTGGAGGGGGACCTGTATCAGTTATTTTGACCAGATAGACAGATAATCTGTAGAGATATATTTGCCTAAGATTGTACTTTTCTATACAACATCGTATGGCTGTGTACAAAACCAAAAACAACCTTATTTTTGTGCCTTCTGGTTTCTCTGGAGACATAATATTAAGTCATACATATCCTCAGAATGTGGAGGGGGACCTGTTGGAGTGATCTTGGCCTGATAGACAGATCACCTGCAGATATGGAGAACCTAATGTACTTGCCTATGGTTATAACTATGTATGAACATGTACAACATTTAAAAAATTACCTTAGATATATGCTTAGTTACAGTCAAAACAGCTCATAAAAGTCTGTCCGTGGTATGAATACTAGGTAGAACTGTAATACAGAAACCAGCTACCCTCTGAATGTGTACATAGTGCTGTATTGGTGTGTATTAGCAGTGCTGGCTCATTCAATATTGTCCAATATTCAATATGTGCAACTTGTGATATTTTGGTTGCTCTACCATGTGGTTTGAAGTGACTTTGAGGATTTGTGCATGCTTTTTGAAGCATCCTGCCTTAGGCTCTACCACATTATTTCACTTCCAGTGATGCTAATGCTGGCTGTGGGGTAAGTAAATAATGAAAGCGTAGACATATATTTTTTTGTCATTGGCTCTCAGGATAAATGGATGAATCACGTTTTGTCAATAAAATTAAATATATTTCACATTTTGGTGTACTTCACCTTTTAAATGGAAGTCATTTTTACCCCTCAAATATGACAAAATTAATATTTACTTATACATTTGAAGAACTAAATAATACTACAATCAAATTATGGCAAATCAGCATTTTAATACTAATCTGGATTGTACTTTGGAAAAAGCTGCACATTATATAAGGGAAACATTTATATGTTAATTTGACAGAATATGCAAATTGCTGTAATTTTGCTTAAATAATAGTCTGTTTTGAATATATACTTTTTCAGATAACATTATTTACATTTCTAATAATGTTTTCATAATAGTTAAGTTTATATAGTTGCTTTTCCCAATCATTTCTTATTGGGGTCAACATGACCCCAATTGGTAATCCATTCATGTAAAATATGTTGGTCGTAGGCTATTATGAGGGTTAAATGAAACAAATATGATTGTGATATTTATTAGGCCTATGCAGGATATGTGCGCTCAGTAGCCTAATCACCCATTGTTTCTACTGTGTGCGAGCGCCGCTCTGCGGCAACAGGCCTTAACACCTGTCGTCAGCAGTATTTACGTTGATCAGGAGTGACATGAGCTGCACAACATGATACCAGAGGCTAGTTATGAAGCCAAGAGCTACAGAACTGTTACATCCAATAATTATTAATGTGACTATGATTTGACAAGACTTAAAG
This sequence comes from Oncorhynchus kisutch, assembly GCF_002021735.2. Taxonomy (NCBI): domain Eukaryota; kingdom Metazoa; phylum Chordata; class Actinopteri; order Salmoniformes; family Salmonidae; genus Oncorhynchus; species Oncorhynchus kisutch. Next base: position 22,504,844 of record NC_034176.2, on the reverse strand, counting down.
AGCTCACAATATGCACTGTCCGGGTCCGGAGGATATACAACCAAATTCTAAGGCCTATAGTATGTATGTGCGTATCCTACACAGCAGATGGCAGCACAACGCAAACTGTTCAGTAAATCTGCCTGACGGAACCGAACATGCACAGCAGTAGAAACATTAGTGAACAGCTGATACAATGGCGCCACTGGACCTGGATAAATACGCGGAGATTGCCAAGCAGTGTAAATATTTACCTGAAAACGACCTCAAGGTGAGAATCAATGCCTTAGCAATGGTAATCACCTCTAAAAATAAGCCTGGTGAGCAGCACGCATAGAAGCCTACTTATCAGATATAAGCAACAGCAAAATCAGTATCACTTCTAACCATATCGAAGCATCCTGACCTGAAATCACAGACTGTGATGCCATAGCCTAGAATTATAATTCAATGGATGCCATCATCATGCTTGACGAAATGATTGGTATGAGAGTGTCATTTACAGTAGCTTAGTTGTCACTTGTGAATGTCTCTACTATGCCATTCATTCATTAAACGATTGCATGACACATCACATTGAAGTCTCTGAAACTGTTACATTATGCTCCTTATTCTTACCAAGTGTGTGTTTTTCCTCAGAGGTTATGTGATTATGTATGTGACCTATTGCTGGAGGAATCCAATGTCCAGCCTGTGTCCACCCCAGTGACTGTGTGTGGAGATATACATGGACAGGTAGGCTACTTTATTGACCATCACAGTTTTACAGCAACATTGCTAGATATTTGTGTTTGAAGCTGATGGATTTGACATTTCTTTTCAGTAGTTATGAAGTGAACTTGGTTGTTTCTTCTTCTTACAGTTTTATGATCTGTGTGAACTCTTCAGAACCGGAGGACAGGTCCCAGACACAAACTATATTTTCATGGTTGGTTAAAACTCACCTTTTCTCCCCTTGTCCACTCCCATTTATCTTCATTGATTTGGCTGTTACTGTTTTTTCATGTTTACAATGTCCATCAAGAATCACCCCATCATGATTTGGTGTCTGTGTCTCTACAGGGTGACTTTGTTGACCGGGGATATTACAGCTTGGAGACATTCACATACCTGCTGGTGTTAAAAGCCAAATGGCCTGACCGCATCACGCTTTTAAGAGGAAACCACGAAAGCAGACAAATAACCCAAGTATATGGCTTTTATGGTGAGATTTTCATTACTTCACCATATCCAGCCCAACCAAATGTTGCACTAATAGGCTACATTTGTAGTTATCGTTCAATCCAAACCATTGACTCCAGGTGCACTGGTTGTAAATGGGATGTCCCCGGTCTATTTTTCCTTTCAGATGAATGCCAAACCAAATATGGGAATGCCAATGCCTGGCGCTACTGTACCAAAGTGTTTGATATGTTAACAGTTGCAGCGGTGAGTACAACTCTATTGCTTTGTATTTCTGATTTCCTGCAGTCAAATCCCCCATGTCACAATTTTAGCATATCAAGCCAACATGGAGATGATTACACATGAGCCTTAAGATATTTTCTACTATCACAGTTATTCTAATGCTGTACTTTGGTTGTATTCTTGTGCCAGCTGATGGATGAGCAGATTCTGTGTGTTCATGGGGGCCTCTCCCCAGACATAAAGACCCTGGACCAAATCAGAACCATTGAGCGTAACCAGGAGATCCCCCACAAGGGAGCATTCTGTGACCTTGTCTGGTCAGACCCCGAGGACGTCGACACCTGGGCCATCAGCCCCAGGGGAGCTGGGTGGCTGTTTGGTGCAAAGGTCACCAATGAGGTAAGATTAGTCTTGTTCACCACTGATTAGAGATGTACACTGGAGTACATACATTGTCAATTTCACACAGCAATATATATGAAATGGGTAATAGTCATGTTTTATTTTTCACATTCATCTCACTCTCTTTTTTTGTTTATATATCCCTCGATGTGCAGTTTGTTCACATCAACAACTTGACGTTGATCTGTCGGGCACATCAACTAGTCCATGAAGGTTACAAGTTCATGTTTGATGAGAAGCTGGTCACGGTCTGGTCAGCTCCTAACTACTGCTATCGCTGCGGCAACATTGCCTCCATCATGGTCTTCAAAGACGCCAATACAAGGGAGCCCAAGCTGTTTCGGGCGGTGCCTGACTCGGAGAGAGTAATTCCACCCAGAACAACGACACCATATTTCCTGTAAACACTGCACTAACTATCATCATCATCTTTGGCCGCACTGTTATCAAGCACCACATTTGTAATGCATCACATACAGTGGAGTGACAACAACTCCCGTTGAAGTGACACCACTGATTATGTCATCCATATTTTACCAGTGGAGGCTGCTGAGGGGAGGACGGCTCATAAGAATGGCTGGAATAGAGCCAATGGAATGGTATCAACCACATGGAAACCACGTGTTTTATACCATTCCATTGACTCCATTCCAGCCATTCTTATGAGCTGTTCTCCCATCAGCAGCCTCCACTGTATTTTACTGTAGGCTACTGTACGTAACTTATATACAGTACTGTGTGTTTTTCTGTCTGCTGTAGCTCTGCGTGCCAACACGTGTGTTCACACAGAAGTACTCTATCAAGTAATGCCACTACTCTGTTTCAAACGTTTTAGGTGATAGCAGTGTCAATATTTAATGTTTTTATCAAACACATGTTAGATTTAATTAATCATGGTAGATTACAATAAGAACACGTGAAGTGAAACAGGAACACTTATTTTAGCCACTTTACAGGGAGAGGACACTGTTTCTGTTTGACTTCGGTCTATTTGCAGCCTATTAGGAATATACTGTAGAAGATGTTATTTGTCAGATGTTAGTTTTTATTTTTGTAATGTATATTTATTGAATTTCATGTATCGTGTAGATATATATACAGTATAAAGCACTAAAATTAGAAATATGTTTAAATGAGACTTTACTCATGCACTTAACTTAGTTATCTTATTTAGTCTTGTAATAAAGCTATAAGCCTGATAATTGAGGTGAGAAATTATTATAATGAACATCACTGATCTAAAACATATAGATAGGTTCTGTGATGGAAAATTGTATGTTGGTGCTTTTCCATTTACCAATTTCTATGTTCTGTGTTTGTGCTTTTCTATAAACCAATTTCTGTGTTCATGCAAGTGACTGATTGAACGAATCCTCACAATTAGTGTCTGCAATTTGGCAGTACGTCCAGACCCTTGTTTAGAGAAAGGGATATCTCAGTTTCAAGGTCTCAGCTTAGAGAGAAGAAGCCTCGTGAGGTATTAGTCTGTCACATGCATGACCCAGTATTGGTCAGTCACATGAATGAAGTAAACGTTAATGATTAATTAATTATGAATAAGCTAAATGCAACTATGACTTGTCAGTATATAAAGGAACTAATAGGACTGCCCCTTTAGAGCTCCTGACAAACGTTCACTATGGTGCATCAACTTTGTTGGAACCTCTCCAGCGAGCTGAAAAAAACAATGATTCATTTAAGATTGACTTCGACCCTGTGTAAGAATTTCCACAATAGTTCATATGTCTGTAGATAACCCGATTCAGCAGTAAGGCTAGCTGTGGTTATTTGTGTGAACTGTCTGTGATACAGAATGAGCTTGTGAGCTTGTAGGCTATCAAAATGAGGGATGATGCTATTACTGTAAATCATTAAATACGTGGAAATACAATCAATGGATCTCATGTTCACAGAGAAATGTCATTTTCAAATCAAAATGTATGGGTCACATACACATATTTAGCAGATGTTATTGCAGGTGTAGCTAAATGCTTGTGTTCCTAGCTCCAACAGAGCAGTAGTATCTAACAGTGCAGTAGTATCTAAAACAATTCACAACAACACACACACATGGAATTAAGAAATATATAAATATTAGATCCAGCAATGTCGGAGTGGTATAGATTAAAATACAGTAGAATAGAATACAGTATATACATATGAGATGAGTAAGCAGTATGTAAACATTATTTAAACAATACGACTAGTGTTCCGTTATTAAAGTGGCCAGTGATTCCAAGTCTATGTATATAGGGCAGCAGCCTCTAAGGTGCAGGGTTGAGTAACCGGGTGGAAGCCGGCTCGTGATGGCCATTTAACAGTTTGATGGCCTTGAGAAAGAAGCTGTTTTTCAGTCTCTCGGTCCCAGCTTTGATGCACCTGTACTGACCTCGCCTTCTGGATGATAGCGGGGTGAACAGGCCGTGGCTCGGGTGGTTGATGTCCTTGATGATCTTTTTGGCCTTCCTGTGACAGTGCTGTAGGTGTCCTGGAGGGCAGGTAGTTTGTCCCCGGTGATGCATTGGACAGAGTGCACCACCCTGCGGTTGCAGGCAGTGAATTTGCCGTACCATACAGTGATACAGCCGAACAGGATGCTCTCAATTGTGCATCTGTAATATTTTGTGAGGGTTTTAGGGGCCAAGCCAAATGTATTCAGCCTCCTGAGTTTGAAGAGGCGCTGCTGCGCCTTCTTCACCACACTGTCTGTGTGGGTGGACTTTTTCAGATCGTCAGTGATGTGTACGCCGAGGAACTGGAAGCTTTCTACCTTTTCCTCGGCGGTCCCGTTGATGTGGATAGGGGTGTGCTCCCTCTGCTGTTTCCATAATTCCAACAATCAGGGCAGCATGTTGAGTGAGAGGTTATTTTCCTGGCACCAGTCTCCCTCACCTCCTCCCTGTAGACTGTCTCATCATTGTTGGTAATCAGGCCTACTACTGTTGTGTCATCTGCGAACTTGATGATTGAGTTGGAGGCGTGTGTAGCCACTCAGTCAAATCAAATCAAATCAAATTTATTTATATAGCCCTTCGTACATCAGCTGATATCTCAAAGTGCTGTACAGAAACCCAGCCTAAAACCCCAAACAGCAAGCAATGCAGGTGTAGAAGCACGGTGGCTAGGAAAAACTCCCTAGAAAGGCCAATACCTAGGAAGAAACCTAGAGAGGAACCAGGCTATGTGGGGTGGCCAGTCCTCTTCTGGCTGTGCCGGGTGGAGATTATAACAGAACATGGCCAAGATGTTCAAATGTTCATAAATGACCAGCATGGTCGAATAATAATAAGGCAGAACAGTTGAAACTGGAGCAGCAGCACAGTCAGGTGGAAGTTGAAACTGGAGCAGCAGCATGGTCAGGTGGACTGGGGACAGCAAGGAGTCATCATGTCAGGTAGTCCTGGGGCATGGTCCTAGGGCTCAGGTCCTCCGAGAGAGAGAAAGAAAGAGAGAAGGAGAGAATTAGAGAACGCACACTTAGATTCACACAGGACACCGAATAGGACAGGAGAAGTACTCCAGATATAACAAACTGACCCCAGCCCCCCGACACATAAACTACTGCAGCATAAATACTGGAGGCTGAGACAGGAGGGGTCAGGAGACACTGTGGCCCCATCCGAGGACACCCCCGGACAGGGCCAAACAGGAAGGATATAACCCCACCCACTTTGCCAAAGCACAGCCCCCACACCACTAGTGAGGTATTCATGGGTGAACAGGGAGTACAGGAGGGGGCTGAGCATGCACCCTTGTGGGGCCCCTGTGTTGAGGATCAGCGAAGTGGAGGTGTTGTTTCCTACCTTCACCACCTGGTGGGAGGCCCATCAGGAAGTCCAGGACCCAGTTGCACATGGCAGGGTTCACACCCAGGGCCCCCGAGCTTAATGATGAGCTTGGAGGGCACTATGGTGTTGAATGCTGAGCTATAGTCAATAAACAGCATTCTTACATATTGATTCCTCTTTTCAAGATGGGACAGGGCAGTGTGCAGTGTGATGGCAATTGCATCGTCTGTGGATCTATTGGGGTGGTAAGTAGATTGAAGAAGGTCTAGCATTTCAGGTAAGGTAGAGCCTCTTAAAGCACTTCATGATGACAGAAGTGAGTACTACTGGGTGATAGTCATTTAGTTCAGTTACCTTCGCTTTCTTGGATACAGGAACAATGGTGGACATCTTGAAGCAAGTGGGGACAGCAGACTGGGATAGGGAGAGATTGAATATGTCTGTAAACACTCCAGCCAGCTGGTCTGGGTATGCTCTGAGGATGCGACTAGGGATGCCGTCTGGGCCGGCAGCCTTGCCAGGGTTAACACTTTTAAATGTCTTATTCACGTCGGCCACGGAGAAGGAGAGCCCACAGTCCTTGGTAGCGGGCCACGTCGGTGGCACTGTGTTATCCTCAAAGCGGGCGAAAAAGGTGTTTAACAAGACAGAAGCAAGACGTTGGTGTCCGCGATGTGGCTGGTTTCCCTTTGCTGTCCTTGATTGTCTGTAACTCAACTTTGTCTCTGTACTGACGTTTTGCCTGTTTGATTCCCTTACAGACGGATTAACTACACTGTTTGCATTTGGCCATATTCCCAGTCACCTTGTCATTGGTAAATGCGGGGGTTTGTGTTTTCAGTTTTGCGCGAATGCTGTCATCTATCCACGGTTTCTGGTTTGGGTAGGTTTTAATAGTCACAATGGGTACAACATCTCCTATACACTTCTGGATAAACTCAGTCACCATATCCGTGTATTCGTCAATGTTATTCGTCAATGTTATTCCCGGAACATATCCCAGTCTGCGTGATCAAAACAATCTTGAAGCATGGATTGGTCAGACCAGCGTTGAATAGACCTTAGCATGGATACTTCTTGTTTGAGTTTATACCTATAGGAAGGGAGGAGCAAAATGGATTTGTGATCAGATTTGCCAAATGGAGGGCGGGGGAGGGCCTTTTAGGCATTTCGAAAAGTTGACCAGAGCGAGTACAACAGTCAATGTGATGGTAGAACTTCGGTAGCGAAGTTCTACCGTACTATAAGCCCACTCCAAATACCTCTTCTACACTGCCGGTTTTGGAGCAGCCTCGAATAAGTTCAATTGCCCTGGGGGGTACGAACAAAGGATATCATTGGGGAAAGTCATATTCCTGGTCGTAATGCTGGTGAGTTACCGCCACTCTGATATCCCAACCAAAATTTCCGGCTGAATGTAATAACACAAAAAACACTCTGGAGTAATAATGTAAGAAATAACACACACAACACAAAAAAACCTGCGAAGTTGCTTAGGAGCTAGGAGCAGAGCTGCCATATATGTCTGCACCATTTTATACACACACAGGAGTAATCCACTCAGTGTCCATCGCCCTGTTTTAGTTGACTGACATGAAGTAGAGTGAATATTTACACCTCGCTTTAAGATGCAGTCTAAATAAGAGAAAGGGGGCTGGCAGGTAGGATTTACTTTCTCCCTGTCTCTGGTCCACACTCCAGTACAGTAGGTGGCAGGAATGCTCCATAACGTTGGATAACAACCACCGATAAATCCCACAAACGAAGAAGAAGAACACCACCACCACCACCACCACCACCACCACCACCACTCCCCCTCTCTCTCATCGGATATGTCAAATGAACATGGACCCATATGAAACGTCAGCACAGTGAGTGTAGTAGCAGTTTACGTATTGATGTTAGCGAGCTAGCCTAGTAAAATACAGTCCAGACATAGAAATACATTTGTCGTAAAGCAGTATATTTTTTGAGTTATTACATTGGGAAACGGTAGAGTTTATATTCGTTGCAGAGAATACGTTTAACGCAATGGACTTCACTTGGATTTTTTTACTTTCTCGAAGTTCATACGGTAAGAGATTCCATTGATTAGCTAGCTACTGTTAGCTAGAGGATAACAGTAACCATAACAGCGTCAGCTATACTAGCTAGCCATCTTCATTGTTGAAACCATCTGTCTTTTCATGATCAAGTCGTTAACTAAACTGGGACTGACGGATTTCTTAAATCTCGAAATGTTGAAATATTTACAGAATGATAATGAACTATTCAGCTAGCTATCTAGTTGGCAAACTGCTAACCGTAGCTAACTTGAAGCGAGCAGCCATTGCCAACACTGTGAGTAGCTAGCTGCCATAGCTAGCTACATCGTCTCTCATCTTGTCATCCAGCTAAAATATCATTAGCCTCTTTTAGATGTCTCTTTTAGCAAACTTACTAGTTAAACCTGCTGTCACGTATCTGTCAACTGATCTGGTGACATGACAAATCATAAGAGCGGCACAAAAGGACTATCTGCAACTGCAAGTTTTTCCAACTACCAGGAAACATGCATCACTCACTATATCCTCATTCCACATCTCTAATAGTAATTGTCTTCATGCTGATTACTGTGACACTCTCTCTGTTGTCTGTTTCAGATTGAAAGAGGAATGACAATGACAGTTCCCTTGCCTGTGAGAGGAGGCTACACTGGAATACAGTTGTTCTGTGACCAAAACAAGGGACCTTGAAGGACCACAGCCTGTGTGACAGAGGACTTGCATTCATTGTGAAGCTTTTGGGGAGAGTAGCAGGCAGTACACTTGTGTAAAGAAACACTAAGGCAAGGTGGAGATGTTTGCCAAACTGAAAAAGAAGATTGCTGAGGAGGCAGCCACAGCCCCCCGGACCGGAGTCCGGATGCCTCGGTCCTATAGCAAAGAGTCCATTACCTCAGTGGGGGCAGACTCGGGGGATGATTTTGTAAGTACCAGTTTTGTTACCTCACTGTCACTCTGTCCATGCCAGTCATCTTTTGAACCCACCAAGAGTAGTTGGTCACATGACACGAAACACAATCACACACGATTCTGTTCGCTTAAGAAGTTTTCCAGAGCTATTCTATAAAGGAGGCATCATGGAAGATAAGGGAGGTTTCTTTTAAATGTTTACTTTTGGCCTCTAATTTTAATTGGCTTTAACTTTGCACTTATGAAACACAAACAATGATAATTTTTTATCCTGTACACTCTTTCAATTCACCATAGGCTATTGTATTATTATATTACAGTTTTCTCTATGTTTAGAGATATTCTGAGGCCCCTCCCAGACAGTAATGGCCCAGGCCCTCCATTAGTGTTTCTCTCTGTGGCCTGGTAAGAGCATTTCAGTGGCTCTCTCCTATGTAATGGAGCCCCTGGGACTGTCATGATGCTGTAAGTCACTACCATATACATGGAGCATATCAGATATCCCCTGTACCGTGATGTCAATAGCCCAGAATGTTATGAGATCAATATCTAATAATGGCTTAATGAATTTCAGCAAAATTGTAGGCCTAATGTACAAGACTTACATTATGCAGAGCCAGGGAAAGAGCAGTAAAGTCATTTGCTGCATTTTAAAGTTTGGTGGAATTGTCCTTTCTTAACGAGTAGCCCTGCCTATATTTTGATGACATTGCCTTTTGGATTATGAGTTGGGTCTGTGAGTCAGCTAGCTTATTGTTATATGGTTGGGTGTGTCTGGAGATTGGCATCCAGACCGCTCTTTTGTAAATGATGACATGAATTCTAAAATTGTAGGCGCAAACCTGTGTAACCTGAAGCCATGCTCGGTTGTCAGCTCTGCAATGCTCTGTTCACTTGATGACACACACAATGTTTCTTTTCTCTTTTGGAGAAGGTAGCTTAACATACTATATGTTGAGACAATTCAGGTTACATTTTCATTAGGCTAATCAGTAGGCTAATCAGTAATAATTGTGATAGTGTTATACCACATTGCACTGTTAAACATATCATTTATATTCAGAAGATCATGTATTAGGCACTGGGAAAAAAACATTTGTCGATGTTATTGGAAATGCATCATAAGTGTTAATCAGTTCAGTGGTAATTTTATACTTCCCCACGGCTACAATTATGAATAAAGTGGCTCATCTTACAGGGTTACCCAGATCCAGTCTTCTGGGGCTGATGTGTATTTAAGTCATTGACTGGCCAGAAGGTCAAATCACCTGGTAGACTATCCCTTGTCAAATTTGTAGTAGAATCAGGATGACATCAAGCTAAAGTAAACACACTCGTAGCCATGAGTTAGGTACCGATGATATGACATGTTGTTGTTATAGCAATAATGGACTGGAGCCTGGCCTGTAGGCCTTACATCATGTCACCTAGTCACAGCCTTGGCTGGCATGAACAATTAACTTTTGTGTGGGTGGGAAGGGGGTGTATGATGGGGTGCTATTCTATGTATGTTGTGTCAATTGATGTATTTGTATGGAAGCAGCAGCACTCTTTAATTATCCAAGTCAAATTTCCCCTTGGACAATAAAGTACATCTTATTGTATATACACTGAGTATACTAAACATTAAGAACACCTGCTCTTTCCATGTGACTAGGTGAAAGCTATTATCCCTTATTGATGTCACCTCTTAAATCCACATCAATCCGTGTAGATGAAGGGGAGGATATAGGTTAAAGAATGATTTTTAAGCCTTGAGACAAATGAGACATGGATTGTGTATGTGTGCTATTCAGAGGGTGAATGGGCAAGACAAGAAATGTAAGTGCCTTTGAATGGGGTATGGTAGTAAACTCAGCAAAAAAAGAAACATCCTCTCACTGTCAACTGTGTTTATTTTCAGCAAACTTAACATGTGTAAATATTTGTATGAACATAAGATTCAACAACTGAGACATAAACTGAACAAGTTCCACAGACATGTGACTAACAGAAATGGAATAATGTGTCCCTGAACAAAGGGGCGGGGTCAAAATCAAAAGTAACAGTCAGTGTCTGGTGTGGCCACCAGCTGCATTAAGTACTGCAGTGCATCTCCTCCTCACGGACTGCACCAGATTTGCCAGTTCTCGCTGTGCGATGTTACCCCACTCTTCCACCAAGGCACCTGCAAGTTCCAGAACATTTCTGGGGGGAATGGCCCTAGCCCTCACCCTCCGATCCAACAGGTCCCAGACGTTCTCAATGGGAATGAGATCCGGGCTCTTCGCTGGCCATGGCAGAACACTGACATTCCTGTATTGCAGGAAATCATTGTCATGCTGGAAGGTCAAGTCAGGATGAGACTGCAGGAAGGGTACCGCATGAGGGAGGAGGATGTCTTCCGTGTAATGCACAACGTTGAGATTGCCTGCAATGACAACAAGCTCAGTCCGATGATGCTGGGACACACCGCCCCAGACCATGACAGACCCTCCACCTCCAAATTGATCCCGCTCCAGAGTACAGGCCTCGGTGCAATGCTAATTCCTTTGACGATAAACGCAAATCCGACCATCACCCCTGGTGAGACAAAACCGTGACTCGTCAGTGAATAGCACTTTTTGCCAGTCCTGTTTGGTCCAGCGACGGTGGGTTTGTGCCAATAGGCGACATTGTTGCTGGTGATGTCTGGTGAGGACCTGCCTTACAACAGGCCTACAAGCCCTCAGTCCAGCCTCTCTCAGCCTATTGCGGACAGTCTGAGCACTGATGGAGGGATTGTGCGTTCCTGGTGTAACTCTGGCAGTTGTTGTTGCCATCCTGTACCTGTCCCGCAGGTGTGATGTTCGGATGTACCGATCCTGTGCAGGTGTTGTTACACGTGGTCTGCCACTGCGAGGACGATCAGCTGTCCATCCTGTCTCCCTGTAGCGCTGTCTTAGGCGTCTCACAGAACGGACATAGCAATTTATTTCCCTGGCCACATCTGCAGTCCTCATGCCTCCTTGCAGCATGCCTAAGGCACTTTCACGAAGATGAGCAGGGAGCCTGGGCATCTTTCTTTGGGTGTTTTTCAGAGTCAGTAGAAAGGCCTCTTTAGTGTCCTAAGTTTTCATAACTGTGACCTTAATTGCCTACCATCTGTAAGCTGTTAGTGTCTGAATGACCGTTCCACAGGTGCATGTTCATCAATTGTTTATGGTTAATTTAACAAGCATGGGAAACAGTGTTTAAACCCTCTACAATGAAGATCTGTGAAGTTATTTGGATTTTTACAAATTATCTTTGAAAGACAGGGCCCTGAAAAGGGGACGTTTCTTTTTTTGCTGAGTTTAGGTTCCAGGCACACCAGTTTGTGTTGAACTGCAATGCTGCTGGGGTTTTCACGCTCAACAGTTTCCCGTGTGGATCAAGAATAGTCCACCTCGCAAAGGACATCCAGCCAACTGTGCTGCGCATTGGAGTCAACAAGGGCCAGCATGCCTGTGGAACACTTTCGACACCTTGTAGAGTCCATGCTCCGACGAAATTAGTCTGTTTTGAGGGCAAAAGGGAGGGGGGCCAACTCAATATTAGGAATGTGCTCCTAATGTTTGGTATAGTCCGTGTTGATCTTCTCAGTGTGATATTTCATAGACTCTACAACCCACAACATAGATGTTTCTAGTACCTGCTGACCCATTACTATGGAAGCTCCAGTGTGACCTGCTGAGTTGCTGTGCTGATGAGGATCCCTCTGTTCTGTGTGTTTGTGTTGACCTCCAGGCCTCTGATGGCAGTAGCTCCAGGGACGACCTCTCCTCCCAGATCCTCAGAAGGAATGATCAGATTCGCAAGCTGGAGGCCAAACTATCAGGTAAGACATGTCTATATTGAGCCAGTATAAACAGAGTAGGATGAGGTGGCCATCCTAAGATTAGTTTTGCATTTCCCCATTCAATAGTTAAGGTTAAGTTTGGTGGTGGATAAGCTGATTCTAGATCTGTGTCTAATGTACTTAGAAACAACTTCTACCCAGAGCAGTTCACCAAGGTCAAAGGTCACATAACCCACGGGTGATGTCTGGTTTCAGACCTCCAAGGTTTTTGTTCTCAACACTGACCCTCATAAGGTATGATGGGGGTAACTCTTACAATTTCTTTATTCTTTACCATATTCCCATTCGGTGAACGTTAAGAGCAAATGCCATGGCTTTTAGTCTACCTTTGGGGGTTCTGTGTGTCTTCTCTCCCAGATTAGTGTGATAGCTACTCCTCCCTCAGATGTGGTGTGTGTGTGTGACCCCTTAGAAGAGGTTAAAAGTTGCACGTCCTCATGCAGCGTCTTAACCAGGATGGATTTCTCATCTAAGAAAATCATTGTTTTCTTTCCTTTTGTATGTCTCTCTTCATTTATTTTATTCCTCCTCCTCCTCCTCCCTGTCCCTTTACCCTAATCCACCTATCCCCCTTTCCTGGGTGTGTGTGTACTTGTGTGTTTCTGTGATGTTGGTATCCCATCACCCCACCTCCTGCCAATAGACTACGCTGAACAGCTCCGACTTATGCAGAAGACCAAGGACAAGCTTGAAATTGCATTAGAAAAACATCAGGATTGTACGTACCTTTATTCTCCTCCCATTTTGCTTCCTTTCTGTCTCATTTGTTTGTCTGCTGGATGGGGTAATGGTCACCCTAAGCACCATCAGTCGCTCGCGGAGGGGTTGAGAATCACTTCTATAGATTTCCATATAAACAAATAAATTGATGAAACCAAGAACTTACATGCTTGTTCATATAGAATTCTTTAGAAATGTTTGTGGCACTCAGCAGCATTACAGTTCTTGACACAAACCGGTGCGCCTGGCACCTACTACCATATCCCATTCAAAGGCACTTAAATCTTTTGTCTTGTCCATCCACCCTCTAAATGACACGCATACACAATCCATGTCTCCAATTATCTCAAGCCTTAAAAATCTGTCTAACCTGTCTCCTCCCCTTCATCTTTACTGATTTGAAGTGGATTTAACAAGTGACATCAGTAAGGGATCATAGCTTTCACCTGGATTCACCTGGTCAGTCTGTCATGAAAAGAGCACATGTTCTTAATGTTTTGTATACTCCGTGTAAGTCCATGTGGGATGTCTCTGTTGGCCATGCTTAGATGCACAGCTTGCCTTTGCTTCTGGGGAACACTTAGTTTGGTATACTGAACACATTCTATGGTCAATTTTACCACCCGTTCACAGCTAGCAGCAACTAACCACTGACAATTCCATAACTAGCTGTTTGAACCGAGCCATCTTTGGCTAGCCTGTTGTGTTCATCCTCTTTCTGTCTGTCTGTCTTTCACTATCCAGCCTCCATGAGGAAACTGCAGGACCAGAATGAGACTCACCAGGCCAATAGAGCCAAAATGGCCGAAGGCATGGCTTTGGCACTGGACAAGAAGGATCAGGTGAGCATCATATCCTTTGCACCACAAGGCATTCATTTGTGTGTGTTTATACTTAGATGAATTCCTGTCTTTGTCTGTAGGAATGGATGGAAAGGATATCTACGCTGGAGCAGGTACGCTAACATCTAAACTGCATTCTAACATCTAACAAAAGTTATCGGTTCTCATTCAGCCAGTCAGTCTTTGCATGTGTAGATGAGAGATCTAACTGGGGGTCATCCTGTCTGTTCCTCAGGAGAAAGCGTCTCTGTCTGTGAGGCTTGATGAGATGATGGAGCAGAGCCTTACTCTGTTCCAGAAGAGGGATGACCTGGACGAGCTGGATGGCTTCCAGCAGCAGGAGCTCGCCAAAGTCAAACACATGGTACGCACTACTGACAACAAGGTCCTACTGTCTAACTCTCACCCACCCACCACATTGCGTGTATGAGGAAAGTCAAACGTAGACTTGTCAGTTTGTGCTTTATCTGTCTGCCTGTTCTGATTCAAGCTGTAGCTGTGTCAGTAATGATCCATCACAAGTCTTCCTATTACTCTAGACAATAATTGTATTTCAACATTTGTTATAGTGAAGTCCTTTCTGTGGTTGATTCTGTTATGTTATGGTAGTTACTGAGTAAGGAGGAGCAGCTGGTCCAGCAGGAGCGAGTGCTCCAGCAGAAGGGTGCCGAGCTGCAGATGGCCAAGAAGGGTCTGGCCGAAGCCCAGGAGCAGCTGCGGGTTCTGGGAGAGGAGCATCAGGAAAGTTGCAGGCTCAACACGGAGCAGGAGATGGAGAGGTAAGGACAGGACACAGATATTGCCTTGATAATGCCATGAATTCAGTAGTTGCAGAGATGCTGGTCTTGATGACTGAAAGTAATGACCTTACTCATTGTAGAGCTTGCCCCCCTCACCTCTTTTCTATAAGGGAGAGTTAGTATGCCAATTATTTTGATGAAGTCTGCCTGTTTTCTTCTGGGTTGTCTGTGGTTTTGGTGGTTGTCTAACAGTACAGGGTGTGTGTTGTCTCCTTTAGAGAGGAGCTGCTGGAGGTCAGGGAGGAGGCTGAGAAGAAGATTACTGAGCTGGAGGGCAGAGGCCAGAACCTGCAGAAGGTCATCCAACAGGTATCTGAAGACTTCCAGAAGGTGAGCCCTCTAACCCAGAGAGAAATCCTTTACCAAAATCCTTTCACTGTATTGAAATGGTACAGATTTGTAATGACAGCATATGAATACGGTAAACTAAATGTGATAATATTTTATAAAATATTTCAGATTTAGTGATCTAATTGTGTATGTTCTCAGTCGCGGAGCTCGGCAGCAGCTGTAGAGAAGTCTCTCCGTACGTTACAAATGGAGAACAATGCCCTGAAGCTGCAGCAACACAAAGTAAGACCAGACCACCATGTAGCTACCTATATCTACCCCCTATTCATTCTCCTCACACTGCCCTGTGGAGGGAGGTACAGTATGCTGTGTATTGACCCAATCCTCTCTATCCTTGCTGTGGTCCCCAGGCTGCAGTGACTGATGAGGACAAGGAGCGTGTGCTGCTGGACCTGCAGGAGAAGATCTCCTCTCTGGAGAGACGTCTGCATGGTAACCTGAGTGAAGACGAGCTCCTCCAGGAGCTTCTCAAAGAGGTAACTTAAACAGTCAGCTAATCCTAAAGACAGAGGGACTCCAGTGGAATTAGTTTAAAGAAAATACCACAGAGAATGGTGATTCATTTCTTAGCTCCTTTTTCCTGATGTGTAGAAGTCCACTCTGGAGCAGAGGCTGGAGGACACGAGAGTTGAGCTGCTGGAGGCACGCACCAACCATGCAGACACGGTTAGCTCTTTGGAGACTCAGGTAAACAGTCCTCTCTCTACCTCTTCATCAGCATGATATACTTCTTCACATGCCACTGGCTTAGATGCTCCATTAGGTAACAGTAATACATGAAAAACTGTATGAACTCATCTGTTAAGCATATTGTATCTCAACTGCCCCAGATATCCAGACTCAACAACAACGTGACTGAACTACAGACCCTGCTACGACACAAGGACGACTCTTCCAAGAACTACAGAGAGAGAACGGACGCACAGGTACAGGTACACACTGGTGGGAGAGAACAATGTAAGCATTTAAGACCTGTGCTCTCTCTCTACCTTCAGTCTCTCACACAGCCCCATGTCTCTGTCTTAGATAGCAGGTCTGGAACTGCAGGTGCAGGAGAGCAATGAGAGGCTCGAGAACACTGAGCAGCAGATCTCTGACAAACAAGCACATCTAGACAAACTGGTAAATAAATGTCAGATTACGGGGAAAGATGCTCTACCACCACTGTTCATGGATTAAGTTGAACATGAGGCTGGAGCAAATGCGGTTTAATTGTATTTATTTTCTTTAGACTGAGTAGGCTTTTAATGTGTGATGTTAAGATGGCCCTTTCCCCTGTGGTCCCTCCCCCAGCAGGCAGAGTGGAGTGTGGAGAGAGAGAGTCTGCAGCAGCAGGTGTCTGCAGAGCGGCAACAGGGCCAGGAGAGGGCAGGTCGGCTGGAGGAGCAGCTCACTGCACTGCAGACAGAGAGAGACACCGAACACACCTCTGCCCAAGCCAGGATTGTGAGTTACAGTTCTCAGCTCTCACATCCTCTACATTTTAATTCACAAAACTGTTCTAAATGAAATGTGCTGCGTAGTTTTGTAACCTGAATATTAAAGTCAGCTGTATCTTTGGTATTTGATCATTTCTATGCAGATTTTGATCAGTTTATCCATTGGTCTCTGTGGATTGTTAATTGTCCATTATCGGTTGCCATGTAATTTATCTCTGCTACAGGGCTGGCATGAAACTGGACTCTCAAACAAGGCCATCAATTTTTGTATCTATCGATATTGGACTGTGTTCCTATGCATTCTAATTTCTGCTTTTCTTTCTCAAACATCCCTTTGTCTCTGCTTCTCTCTCCCTCACCAACCGCTCTCTCTCGCTCTGTCTCTCTCGCTCCCTCACCCATCTGTGTTGTATTTCCCAGAGTGAGTTGGCGCAAGAGAGAGCGTCTCTGCTGAGGGGGAGGGATAAAGCTGACGTTGCTCTGAGGAGGCAGGCAGAGGGGCTGGAGCAGGCCAGGGTCAGACACACTTCCTGCTTTATATTAGGCAGTCAGTTGAAAACAGGAAGTCACAGATTTCCTGAAGAAACAAGATATTTTTTTTATTAAATTGCGTACTTCAGTCACTCCAGATGTTTTGCATACTGTGCCACACCATTTCTATGAGAACTGCATTTCTACATTACAACTCCCCAAAATTTTTCCTGTTGCCTGTACAAACGGGGTAATGATGTCCCTATATGTGTCCCCAGTCAGAGCTGAGCAGCAGGCAGACAGTGAGTGTGGAGATAGCCATGGCTCTGGAGGACACCAGGAGACAGAAGGAGGTGCTCCAACTACAGGTCTGGAGATGCATGATACATATTTACTCTCACAGCATACATTTTTACTGTACTCTTTGAAATAACAAACAGTATTCTTTACACTGTTTTGGAACAAGGTTTGAAACAATTGCAGATGCATTTTCCTTAACGCCCATAGTGCCTGAGTATGATTATCTGTTACAAAGCCATGAATTCAGCTTGTGTTGATTATGTGCTCGTAAATAGATGATAATGTCTCCTTTTCCAGGTAGGAGAGATGATGGCGTCACTTCAAACAACATCGCAGGAACTGACCCACGTCACTGAGCAGCTGAAGCGGAAAGAAGAGGAACTCCAAACAATACGCAATGGTAAACACTTTCTCTGTCCACAGGTGCCCTTTTCCTTCAGAAGTTGTAGTGTTTGTCGGATGTTCCCTTCCACGCTATTTGTTTTGCAGAGCTGCAGAGTTCCCAGAGCTCCCTGTCCCAGCTGCAAGAGGAGACAGAGGGGCTGCAGGCAGCAGCCCAGGAGAGGCAGGAGGAGAAGGACAGCCAGCTGGTCAGCTTGAGGCAGGAGCTGCTAACCCAGAATGAGCAGTTGGACTCCTGCCAGTTACGGGTCAGGACACACACAGGGAGCACAGCCATTAAGCTTTTAACTCATAACCTGTACATAAGTCCAAAGTCTGTCATTACATATCATGTTAGGTCTGCATGTCTGTTGTTGATTGACTTTGCCTGCTTTGTCTGACTGTGCCTCTGTGTGTGTCTGTGTCCCTCCCAGGTATCGGAGCTAGAGGTAGAGACTCTGACGTTGCAGCAGACTCCAGAGCTGTGTGAACTGGACCAGAATGGGACTGTGACGGTGGATGACCTGGACCACATGCAGAAGGCCAACCGAGACCTGGAGCAGCAGCTCAGTGACAAGAATAAGGTCAGTACTGGATGAACCAGAAGCCATGATCACCACACAGGCATGGTCAGATAATTAATGCTTGTCTGAAATAGCTGGAGCAGGACCATTTCATTATTCCTGTGTGTTTTAGGTGCTGTTATTGATTGGATGACTGTTGCTTTACAGACCATTAAGCAGCTGCAGCAGAGACTAGCAGAGCTAAAGAGGACCTTGCAGAAGGAGCTGGTGAGACATTTAGATAACTTAGTATGGGTATATTTAAATCAAATTAAAAAAATTCAGTTCATTAAAATATTGTTTTGTTTGATGGTTTGTGTCTGTGTTTCTGGTGCAGAAGCTGAAACCTGAAACCGAGTCCGATGGGAAAGAGAGGGCCCAAGAAGGGAGAGGAGAGAGGCAAGAGAGGCCAGACAGAATCTTTACAGAGCTCACTCTAGGCCCGGCCCCGGGCCCAAACACCACTGTCACCAACACATCTGATCTCAATGACTCACGAGAGATCAACTTTGAGTACCTCAAACACGTGGTGCTAAAATTCATGTCATCCAGAGAGGCTGAGGTGAGAGCAGTCCACCTGGTCCCTGTTACAGCTAGGCCATATACACAGCTAGGCCATATACACAGCTAGGCCATATACACAGCTAGGCCATATACACAGCTAGGCCATATACACAGCTAGGCCATATACACAGCTAGGCCATATACACAGCTAGGCCATATACACAGCTAGGCCATATACACAGCTAGGCCATATACACAGCTAGGCCATATACACAGCTAGGCCATATACACAGCTAGGCCATATACACAGCTAGGCCATATACACAGCTAGGCCATATACACAGCTAGGCCATATACACAGCTAGGCCATATACACTGAGTGTACAAAACATTAAGAACACATGCTTTTTCCAGGTGAATCCAGGTGAAAGCTATGATCCCTTATTGATGTCACTTGTTAAATCCACTTTAATCTGTGTAGATGAAGGGGAGGAGACAGGTTAAATAAGTATTTTTAATGCTTGAGTGGCGCAGCGGGCTAAGGCACTGCATCTCGGTGCAAGAGGTGTCACTACAGTCTCTGGTTCGATTCCGGGCTGTATCACATCCGGCCGTGATTGGGAGTCCCATAGGGCGGTGCACAATTGGCCCAGCGTCGTCCGTGTTTGGCCGGGGTAGGTCGTCATTGTAAATAAGAATTTGTTTTTAACTGACTTGCCCAGTTAAATAAATTGAGACATGGATTGTGTATGTGTGCAATTCAGAGGGTGAATGGGCTAGAAAAAATATTTATGCCTTTGAACAGGCTATGGTTGTTGAGTTTCTTTTTATTTTTACAGGGACGGTTTTAGCCAACCGGCTAATTTTCAACCGCAGTCCCTGGGCAGGTTATTAAAAACAATTACAATATAAACAATAGCAACATAGAACAAGCAAGACATAGCAACATAGGACAAGCAAGACATAGCATACAGACAGAGCAACATAGGACAAGCAAGACATAGCATACAGACAGAGCAACATAGGACAAGCAAGACATAGCATACAGACAGAGCAACATAGGACAAGCAAGACATAGCAACATAGGACAAGCAAGACATAGCATACAGACAGAGCAACATAGGACAAGCAAGACATAGCAACATAGGACAAGCAAGACATAGCAACATAGAACAAGCAAGACATAGCAACATAGGACAAGCAAGACATAGCATACAGACAGAGCAACATAGGACAAGCAAGACATAGCAACATAGGACAAGCAAGACATAGCAACATAGGACAAGCAAGACATAGCATACAGACAGAGCAACATAGGACAAGCAAGACATAGCAACATAGGACAAGCAAGACATAGCAACATAGAACAAGCAAGACATAGCAACATAGGACAAGCAAGACATAGCATACAGACAGAGCAACATAGGACAAGCAAGACATAGCAACATAGGACAAGCAAGACATAGCATACAGACAGAGCAACATAGGACAAGCAAGACATAGCAACATAGGACAAGCAAGACATAGCATACAGACAGAGCAACATAGGACAAGCAAGACGTAGCATACAGACAGAGCAGCATAAAACAAAAAGCAGCAAGACAAAATTCATAAAAGCAACAAAGTGTTTCCACACCTCACAAGCTACAGACAACAGACAACATGGAGAGTGGCAACACACAGCTAGGGACCATGTTCACAAATCTGATTGACCTTTAGCCATGTCTTCAAGCATTTTGTGAAAGTGTGATATGTGGTGCAGTTATGTGTGTCTGATGGCAGTGTATTCCAGACATGGGAAGCTCTCACAGAGAATGCAGATTTACTAAAGGTGCTTTTCCTTAGGGGAACTATACAGTCACCTCTCATGGCAGACCTTGTGGATCTGCTGCCATATGTCTGGGTTTTCTGTTTAACAAAAATATTGAGTGGAGGGGGAGCTAGGCCATTGAGGATCTTGAATACAAGACATGCGTCGGTGTATTGCACAAGATTTTCCCAACTCAAGAGCTCATGCTTTCTAAGGATGTGACAATGATGATGGCTATTGGGCTTCCTATCAAGCAGTTTGAGAGCCTGTTTGTAGACAGACTGAATAGGTTTTAATGTTGTACAGCAAGCTTGGGCCCAACTAGTCAAGCAGTATGTTAAGTGGGGGAGTATCATAGATTTGAAGTACAGTTTTGCTACCTCCTGTAGTCAAACAATTTCGTATAAAACGGAAATTAGCTAGGTTGAATTTGGTTATTTGAATTACCTTTTTCACATGCTTTTTAAAAGAGAGGTTGGAATCAAGTATGATGCCAAGGTACTTAAAATCGGATACCACCTGGAGCTTCTCCCCTGACACATAGACATCTGGCTCAGTAGCATCTGTTGCCCTCTTTGTGAAGAACATGCAAACAGTTTTTTTCACATTGAGATGCAAACACGAGTCACTGAGCCACTTTGTAACCTGGACCATTACAGTAGTGAGTTCTTGTGCAGCTTGTTGTTTGCTCTTTGCATGCACATATATCACTGTATCATCTGCATACATTTGAACTTCAGACCCAGTACAGACAGAAGGCAGATCATTAATGTACAGGCTGAACAGGAGGGGCCCCAGTATTGACCCTTGGGGCACGCCCACATCATAGCTACGAGTGGGCGACAGCTCATTGCTCACTCTGACACACTGAGTTCTGCCTTCAAGGTATGATTTCATCCATCTCAAGGCATCAGGGGAAAAGTTGAAAAAAAAAGCCTTCCTTAGGTCCAGAAACACAGCCCCAACAGCACCCCCTTTGTCCATCTTGGACTTCACATTTTCCAGAAGAAAGCAGTTGGCCGTTTCTGTGGAGTGTTTCGCTCTGAAGCCAAACTGCATGGAGTGTAATGTGAAGGGGCTGTTGTTGAGGTGGGCAATCAGTTGTTCTGCTACACACTTTTCAACAACCTTTGACACCACAGGTAATATACTAATGGGCCTGTAGTTACTCACGTTAGCAGGGTCGCCTGATTTAAAGATGGCCGTTATTATGGCCGACTTCCATACCCTTGGAAACACACCGAGACCAATAGATGTGTTGGTGACCTTAGTAATGGGGCCAATGAGTGACTCTTGTAGTTGTTGTAGTTCCCAGAACAAGAACTGCAATGCTGCTGGGTTTTTCTCACACAACAGTTTCCCGAACACTTTCAGCACCTTGTAGAGTCCATACCCTGGTGAATTTAGGCTGTTCTGAGGGAAAAAGGGGGTGCAACTCAATATTAAGATGGTGCTCCTAATGTTTGGTATACTCTGTGTATACAGTCAGTTTATTAGGTACACCACCCCATTCACGAAAATGGATCGCTCCTACAGACAGTGAGTCACGTTGCCGTGGCTTGCTATATAAAGCAGGCAGACGGGCGTCGAGGCATTCAGTTACTGTTCGATTCAACGTTAGAATGGGAAAAATGAGTGACTTAAGCGACTTTGAGCATGGTATGATCGATGGTGCCAGGCGCGCCGGATTCAACTGACAAGTGACTGTGCTAGATGGGTGTACCTAATACAATGCCTGGTGAGTGTATCTGATGTCTATGGTCATGGATGAAGTCTAAATCTCTCTGTGTGCCCCTCTCTCTGTATCTTAGGCCTATCAGCTGATCAGAGCAGTGTCTGTGTTGCTGAACTTCACTGGTGAGGAAGAAGACATGTTGAAGCAGACTCTGGAGTACAAGGTGGCTTTCTCCTTCCACACCTCGTTTCCCTGAAACTCATGTCAAATGAATGGATGTTATGGCCTGAACCACAGTCAGTGTGTATCACATGAAATAGGCCATGACCCTATTTTGTCCTCAAATGTTCTCATTTCTTAAATGTGCGAGCTATCTGTTGTTTCTTTTAGAATGACTTAAGCTGCATCTGGAGGGAAATTGTTATTTTTATAGAGGATACTATAACATTCAAACCCATGTTTTGCTACCTATAAGACCCTTTACCAGTTGTAATACTATTTTTAGTAGTCCAATGATATTTCATTTGATATCATTGTAACTATCGCTGTATTTTTCAGATGTCCTGGTTTGGATCCAAGCCTTCTCTGAAAGGTATTGTCCGGCCATCAGTTTCAGGGGCACCTGCTCACTGGAGCTGAGGGGACTGAGAGAGGAAGAGAGGACAGACACACACACATTACTTTTATCATGCGTTTGCATGACTTCTCCCACCACTGTGGCAACCAAATGAACACTGTAAAGAGAACACAGCCCAAGCTTTAAAATGGTTTCTGACATGGCACAGATTCCTATGTACTGTAGCTCCTCAATCTCTCCTGATCATTTTTTTTTCTTCATCTTCAAGAGAAAAGAGAATGGCGGGGGGGGGTTTATTTAGAAGTAAAATGCTTAAAGCAGACATGGTGTTGACCCATTTGATAAATGTTAACCTTAAGAGAAACCCTCCTCCCTCCCCTTGGAATGAGGTTAACATTATATCTAGCTCTGTCATGGAAACAGTACAAGTACACTACATTACCAAAATTATGTGGACACCTGCTTGTCTAACATCTCATTCCAAATTCATGGGCATTAATATGGAGTTGGTCCCCATTTGCTGCTATAACAGCCTCTACTCTTCTGGGAAGGCTTTCCACTAGACGTTGGAACATTGACGCCGGGGACTTGCTTACATTCAGCTGAAAGAGCATTAGTGAAGTCAAGCACTGATGTTGGGGGATTAGGCCTGGCTCGCAGTCTGCGTTCCAATTCATACAAAAGGTGTTCGATGGGGTTGAGGTCAGGGCTCTGTGCAGGCCAGTCAAGTTCTTCCACACAAATCTCAACAAGAATGTTCTGTATGGACCTCATCTTGGGCACATGAGCATTGTCATGCTGGAACAGGAAAGGGCCTTTTCCAAATTGTCGCCACAAAGTTGGAAGCACAGTATCGTCTAGAATGTAATTGTATGCTGTAGCATTAAGATATCCCTTCACTGGAACTAAGGGGCTTAGCCCGAACCATGAAAAACATTATTCCTCCTTCACCAAACTTACAGTTGGCACTATGTATCAAGGCAGGTAGCGTTCTCCTGGCATCTGCCAAACCCAGATTGGTCCGTCGGACTGCCAGGTGGTGAAGCGTGATTCACTAAAGCGTTTCTACTAGTCCAGAGTTCAATGGCGGCAAGCTTTACACCACTCCAACCAAAGCTTGGCATTGCACATAGTGATCCTTAGGCTTGTGCGCGGCTGCTCGGTCATGGGAACTCATTTCATGAAGCTTCCAACGAACAGTTTATTGTGCTGACGTTGATTCCAGAAGCAGTTTGGAACTTGGTAGTGAGTGATGTAACCCGAGGACAAACAAGTTTTTACACGCCATGCGCTTCAGCACTCGGTGGTCCTCTTCTGTGAGTTTGTGTGGCTCAATGTACTCAATTTGATACACATGTCAGCAACGGATGTGGCTGAAATAGCCAAATCCACTCTTGTAGGGGTGTCCTCATACTTTTGTGTATATATGGTGTATGTCTTATTCTCCAGGTGTTAAGAGTGGGATGGGTCAGGCCTACCAGACTGTCACAATTCTTTTTGACAGAGAAGATTATTTATGTCTCTGTGCTCCAATGTTTTTTCTTTAATTTAGACATAGAAAACGGTATTTACTGCCGTTGACTACCTATGGCAGGGTTCCCCAAATAGCGGTCCATGGGCCGAATTTGGCCTGCGTGTGGTTTTATTTGGCCCCCACTGTTTTCTGAGCAAAAACGCTATTATTATTATTTTTATTTTTTATTGCTGGACATAAGACTGTAAAAACGTCAGGAAATCAGCTCCAAGTTATTTTAATTTTGCACATCTGTTCCCAAATATCTTCCTGAAATGATTGTTTTAATCTAAAATTCTTTCTGTTTGGGATTCTTGCGGTCAATTTGAAGTCTACAAATATTTGTAATTATGTTCCAGCCCCCCGAACATCCCAAAAAATTTGCCTGCGGCTAGATCCAGTTGATGATCCCTTCTCTATGGTTGGGAAAGAGATATTGTGGAATTGTGAGTGCATGATGACAAGAACCTTGAAAATGCTACCATCCCAATCAACCCCTCTTCAGTTGAATGGAACGCCCCAAGATTTCTGATGGACCCTTCACAACAGTCTTTAAATTGGTTCTTTCCATTAAAAATACAACTTCAGATGGCTTATGTAGGAATAATCCATGTTAAAATCAGAACTTGTGATGTTTCTGAAGGGGAGGTGAGAGTCATACATCAATGTGTTTGATATCAATGGAGAAAATCTACGTCATGTAGACAGGAGAGGAGTACTTTTTAAATATGTTAAATAATTATTGAAAGCTATCTAAATCAGAATTATCAACGGATGTGCTCTACCTTTACCTGCCTTGTGTTTGTGTAAATGACAGTACATTCCATGTCTATTTATATATGATAACTGTACATATGCATTGAGAACTTTATAAATCACTGGGTGTAAAATCATTTGGTTTGACCTCTTGCAGTATTTTACAACATGTTTTACCTGTCTGTCCATGTAGCCAAGTCTTGGCTTGATGTTCTGTCTCACTGTTCATTGACATCCTGTACAGAACTAAGTGACCGTTTGTGTGAGCTGACAATGTGAGGGCATTAACAATGTACTGGAGGAAAGACCCTTTAATACAGTATGCATGCCTTATAGCAAAATGCATTGGTTTTCTGCAGAGGGAAAACCTGTCTCCTTACATTCTGAATAGAATGTGAACCATATTAATGGGTAAGGTGTGAGGCAGCAACGCAGCACTCTGCACTCTGAATTCTACTCCCATATCATGTGAGAAATATCCATGTGTCTGGTTACATTACAGTACTGTAGCATTTGATGTCACATTCATTGGGTTTATGCGGTCAGTCAACTCTGGGGCTGGGAGGTCGAAGAGGAAGGTGACAATGATGCATTTTGTGATAAGGTCCTCCCCGTCTTTAAACTGCTGTCATAAAATGGACACGGTCTACATTCAATGTCAAAACACCACACTGTTAAGTGACCTGCTATTGAATAGTATCTGGTACCACAAATGTAGTATAATTCCATAGAACTACAATAATATCACAGCACAAGTGGCTATGACTCTACTGCAAGGTCACCATAAAAAAAAACTTATGCGCTTCTTTTTTTTCACTTCTGTTTGATTCCGCCATGTGTGTCTAACTGTGGTTTTTAACAAACAATCTAATAAATCACAACAGATTCTATTAATTCTCATTTTAACAAGTGCTACCACTACAAATTATTTTGTTTTGTCTTCATTTCTTGTTAATAAATAAATGTTAAAAAGCATAAAGGTTTGTTTTCATTACTTTTTCTTGGGGACATGTTTTTTGGGTCTTTCCACGTGATTCTAAGCAGAGATGCAGCAGAATTAAGTAAGTAACAATAATTCCCACCTGAATCCACTGAGTGGCGCTGTGGGCATTTTCACCGATACGCAACAAAAGGAACGCCTCGGACCGGAAGATAGCTTCTGAGCTAACACGTTGTCGGTCTTTCTTTTCCTGTGGCAGCAACGAGGAACATGGTGAGAGGCTCGCGTCTTTCGTTCAATTCATTTCAATTGCGCTGTCTAGTCCACATAAAACGACCACAGTTGATAACATCCATGAGCATAAATATCTTGTCTTGCCACTTGTTTCTGACTGCTCAAGAGAAGTCCTTCATCTGTCACTTACCACCATAATAACCGAACGCGAGCAAGCTAAAAGCTACCGCTACTAGCAAATGCATGGATGTCTAGTTAGCAACGTCGGCTATCAAACATGTCTAGTTATACTACTTGCAAATGAAATGGATGTTCGCTAAATAACTAGTAACGTCGGTGAACTTTCAAACATTTCAGAACAATGCTTTCGATGTAGTTAACGTATGTTGCCAGTTACAATAGTTATATTCATTTTCAGCCCACGTTCAAAATGGGTAGCTCGCTGGCTACGTAACTTTACATTTTCAAAGATAACTTAATGAATATATTTAGATGTATCCCCGTTGTCAATCTCACAGGGCAAGATCAAGGCTAGAGATCTGCGGGGCAAGAAGAAGGAGGAGCTGCTCAAGCAGCTAGATGACCTGAAGGTAGAGCTGTCCCAGCTCCGCGTAGCCAAGGTTACTGGTGGAGCTGCCTCCAAGCTCTCCAAGATGTGAGTATTATTTGGACTGCATAAATGGTAATTAAGAGTTTGGCCTGGGTTCTGAGTGGGCTGTAGTTATCACTGTCACACAATCTATGGCTACATCATGGTGGAGAAATTAGTGGTTTCTCAGTTGTAATCTGAGTAAGGCGATGGGTAAGTTATATTATTGAATTGGTATGTAGAGATTTGTCACTGAACATGGCATGCCTTCAATTGTGTAGGCAACTCCACGCACATTTACACTGGGGGATAAAAAGAACGACACGTCCCGTGTGTGGATATTGTCTCAAATTTTGAGCAACTAAAGTACCACGCACATAGACAAACGTGTCGAGCAAGTTCAAATGTAATTAGATTCAATATTCAGGCTTGAAATTTAAATCTCCACGATTTTGCAGTGTTTTGTTTAACTGTATACCAATAATTGGTATTCAATTTGTATTTATTAGTCAACGTATTTAGGTGTAGTAGGGAAATAAAATGTGCTTCTCTTTTTGCTCAAATCTCAAACACCCTTTAAGTTGAGGCTTCTTATCCTTGCATTTTAATTAACCCTTATTTTTGGTTCTGTTTCCTCTAGCTGTGTCGTCCGCAAGTCCATCGCCCGCGTTCTGACTGTCATCAACCAGACGCAGAAGGAGAACCTGAGGAAATTCTACAAGGTAAGAGCAATGCCATCCATACACGTGTATTTAACAAATCTGTTAAGCAAAACAGAACCTGCTGATGAACAGTCAAAAGCAATGGGCAGGCATTTGACCACAGAACATCGGCTGTCGTATTCTGTTCATTTCCCAATGATTCTACATGTTGACTAGCCACTGTTCATCAATACCCAACAGGTGATCTACTGCGCATGGTGCGGGTTATGGTGTCTTGTCAACATGTTAAACATTCTACAGATTCGTTTGTAATGTGACCCATGTAACCTCAATATTTGAGAACTAGGATGAGTGCCAACCCTGACTATTCAGCCCATCTAAGTGCTGAAGACCATAATTTAACAAAATGCAATAGCAGCAACAGTTCTGAATCTTAGTATTGGATTAAATGACCATGTAGTTTTTATTTTAATTTGATTGTGAATGTAATTTCAGGGTAAAAAGTACAAGCCCCTGGATCTGAGACCCAGGAAGACCCGTGCCATCCGCAGGAGACTTAACAAGCATGAGGAGTCTCTCAGAACCAAGAAGATGCAGAGGAAGGACCGCCTGTATTCCATTCGCAAATTTGCTGTCAAGGCTTAAAGCTGTTTCTCTTGTACAAATAAATTGACTAAAAAGAGAAGTATGTTGTCTTCTGTAAAGGCATGTGAATCATTAGTGTGGTAATATATCTGCTTCAGTGAGCAGGTGGAATATTGATTGCAAACATTTGGAGTAATTATTTGGTGAGACATTTTATATCCGCTTTGCAATGTTAATATGCACTGATAAGGGATGTTTATGTATGCTGATGAGGATCCTGTTGTGCTAGAAAATGTTTTTGGTTGGAATTGGGACAGCAGCAATGCCTTTGGTAAAATACTGATCTGAAGAATGTTGTATTTCATAGGACTGCAAAGACCTGTGGCATGTATTCATTGACAAGGGCACAACTTTGGTTTTAGAAGTGGGGGACAAAAAAAATCAGGTTGGATGAACACTCCAAACAGCCTACCCAACCACTCGGAGGTGTGCCGTTGCCTAGTTTTGATTCACAATCCAATTATAAAATGGGTGTCCTCAATGACTGTTGCGCCCCTGCATATTGGTTTGTGTACTTGAGGTACGAAGTGATGATGAAAGGAATCCTAGGGCTATGTGAACAAGCATGGTACTATACTTCCTGTCTTATGTATCTATGTATTTTAATTAGCAATATCTTTCTAATACTCATATTGAAGTAGGTAGAATTTTTTTTGTTTTTGGGACCAGGAAGGTTGTTGGGGAAACAGGCCAACATGCATCCCACACCTGTCTTGTATAGTGCACTGTTTTCCATTTTGACTTTGGTAAGTCTCTTGAAATGTGTCCTGTCGGTCGTCCAATAAAGACCACACAGCAGATATTACAGCTGGATCTGGACAGCTCTGGGAACACGCAACTGATTTCATGTGTTCAGGAGAACATTTGTTTGCAGATCCACACATTTTAAATCTCTAAGCATATTGCCAAATTCACTTGGAACATACCAGTACTTAACCCTAATTGCACTGGTTTGTAATGGGAGATGGGCTAGCTAACACAGGGCATATTAGGCTAGTGGCAAGGCCTCCACATTTTTAAGATGCCCTTACCTGAGGTAAAAATGTTTCTTCAAATCTTTAAATTCTTCCATTTATGAAATGTAAAATATTTCTAATTTTATTACAAAAGTGGTTCAATTGATGGATACTGCGAGACTCCCTAAACTCTCAAAGTGCAGAATAATGGCTGGGGAGAGGATGGGCCATGTACGTTCATTGCAAGCTCTGATGTTGCTGAAATTTGATGTAGCCAGTCTGCACTACACTATCTTTGCAATTGAGTTGTTTGAACCAGTTAATTCAATAGCAAGCAATGCAAGATACTTGTTTAAAATTGTCCTTAGAAGTGCTGAAGGTAATATGCTACAGTACAGTAAATTACAGTAGATTACAGTTTTCACATTAGGCAATGCACTTACATTACCCAACAAAATTCACATAACATTTCCATAACATCTTTCCAATGTTTAATCAAAGGTGTGATCAATGAAGACATCCTCTACAATCATTCATACAAAAAAAATCGTATTTTTCAGATATAATTGCAACATTGGTGTACTGTCTGTAATCACATGTAAGAAATTAAATGCATTTGGCCATACATTCTCATCCACATCACAGTGAATGTCCTCATTGTTCATGCACTGTGGGAAAATGTTTTGGCATGGCAAATCCAAGCTTGACATTGGTCTGCATTGACGTCGTCGCATGCATCATCCATGGCCAGAAGGAGGGTGAAACGCTCATGGGGATGGTGATCGTACACCTTCCACCTCCATGCTGAAAAAAATGTCTCAATAGTGTTGAAGAAAGGAGAGTATGGGGGTTTCGTGTCATGAACCAGGGATGGGCCTGAAACCTGACATTGTCCCACATAATGACATAGGTGACCCCTTCACCCCTTCACCTTGGCAGGCCTGCTCAATTTAATTGAGAAACACAATGAGGTGTGCAGCGTTGTAGGATCCAAGTAATGGCCGATATCCTATCACGCCATCTTCAGAGATAGCTGCGCACATGGAGATGTTTCCCCACGTTGCCCAGGCACTTAGACGGTCGCCCGTTGGCCGATGAGGTTCTGCCCACAGCGTCGAGTTTTGGCCATATTGAAGGCCGCTTCATCAACAAAGATATACTTGTGATAGTTCACAGCAGCATCAAGCACCACCCTCTGGTTAGTTATTTTTACAGTATTGTTCCAATATGATATTGTGAAGGAGCCTATGCTTCACCCGGTCATTGTTTCTCTCAAAAGGCACTAGGTAAATGTGTTTCATAGGTATCTGGTGCCTCTTCAAAAGGCAGGTGATTGTTGGTAGGCTGATGGATGCCACATTGGCAAAGGTGTAAAGCGCATATCCTGCAGACTTACCAGTTTTCTTGGTGAAATGTTCTCATGATCGAATTGACAGTGATCTTTTCAGATTGGGGTGAACTAATCTGGCAGCCTCTGCCATGGTAAGTCCTCTGTTTACCAAATGGTCAACGACGATGGCCCGGACAACAGTTCCCTGCCGTCTGCCTGTCTCTCTCTGATGTCCACCTTTTTGACGGGGCCCATGCCCACCTCTTTGACGGGGCCCATGCCCGTCTCTTTGACGGGGCCCATGCCCGCCTCTTTGACGGGGCCCATGCCCACCTCTTTGACAGGGCCCATGCCCACCTCTTTGACGAGGCCCTTGTCCACGAGCTCTTTGATTTCTTCCTTCACACACAACCTTTTATATGGTGACCAATTGCGGTTAACACTATGTTAAATCAATTAGCATTAACAAGTAGTCATTATGTATGGTTATATATCATACCAATCATTTAGATGTTTATAGTTTACAAACACACATATTTCTATAGTTCTCAAAATCCATATACAGTAGGCCTGTAGCAGTTTGGGTCAAGAGTGTCCCCCCCTTTGAAGAGGGGGATGACCGCAGCTGCTCTCCAATCTTTGGGAATCTCAGACGACACGAAAGAGAGGTTGAACAGGCTAGTAATAGGGGTTGCAACAATTTCGGCAAATCATTTTAGAAAGAAAGGGTCCAGATTGTCTAGCCTGGCTGATTTGTAGGGTCCAGATTTTGCAGCTCTTTCAGAACATCAGCTCACTGGATTTGGGAGAAGGAGAAATGGGGGAGGCTTGGGCGAGTTGCTGTGGGGGGTGCAGGGCTCTTGACCGGGGTAGGGGTAGCCAGGTGGAAAGCATGGCCAGCCGTAGAATTATTACAAGTCAGCCATATCAGCGATGTTTTTTTAAAGGCATTAAATGAGGCTGAATGAACTGTTTCGCTGCCGAACACGGCTCCGCTGATAGCCAGGTGTAGCAGGGGAAAGGTGTTGGGACTCTACTGTTGGGACAGCTTTATGTAGGCCCTAACAGTTTGTGGGAACCGTTTGTCACCGTTATAGTGCCATTCATGTATTGTTTAGTGTTGTGCTGTGTAGTGGCTTTTCTGGCATGCATCCCACATTTACTCTAGGATGCATGTACATAGTCCACCACAAGGGGGCAAAATGTATCCACACATACTTTGATGTAACTAGGCCATAGGGCCTACCACTGTAAGGTATCAACCAAAGTAAGGTAGTAAGTAATGTTATTTGTGCCAGTGTGACATTTGGATAAGGAAAGCTGAAATAAGGGGCTCCGGGAATAGGCATTACTAAGTCAGTAGCTTAAGAAATTTGATTTGCCAGAATTTTCCACTGCTCTGCTTATACGGCGATGGGAAAAGTCTCAGCTGCTGGCCATGGCACACAGAAACAGTGAGATTGAACAAAATATTATGTGATTCCCATCCATTTGCTGTTTTCCATGGAATACATGTGTCTCTTGTTTCAGTTCTGTATTCGCTACACCATTATTTGAATGTTGTTTATATTATGTCTGAAGGGATCTGGACAATTTAAGAACCCAGTCATGACATGGACACAGTGCCCTTTTGTTTGTGATCTATTTGCATACTTTCATGATATCTCATATGATAAGATGAGCCAGGTCTCTGTTAGCCCAGAGCTAAGTGTGTAATATATATGTACAGTGCATTCGAAAAGTTTTCAGACCCCTTTTTCCACATTTTGTTACATTACAGCATTATTCTAAAATTGATTAAAAAGTTTCCCCCCCTCATTAATCTACACACAATACCCCGTAATGACAAAGCAAAAAATGTTTTTTAGTCGTTTTTGCAAGTGTAAAATAATAAATATCTGAAATATCACATTTACATACGTCTTCTTGGGTATGACGCTACAAGCTTGGCACACCTGTATTTGGGGAGTTTCTCCCATTCTTCTCTGCAGATCCTCTCAAGCTCTATCAGGTTGGATGGGGAGCGTCGCTGCACAGCTATTTTCAGGTCTCTCCAGAGATGTTCGATCAGGTTCAAGTCCGGGCTCTGGCTGGGCTACTCAAGGACATTCCGAGACTTTTCCCAAAGCCACTCCAGCGTTGTCTTGGCTGTGTGCTTAGGGTCGTTGTCCTGTTGGAATGCTGCCACCACCATGCTTCACCGTAGGGATAGTGCCAGGT